>NW_026990868.1:0-36845 GCF_036250125.1 Pseudopipra pipra
TAGCAGGGGCAGTATCTCCTGGGGCTCCTGCTGCCACGCCCGGAGCCTGGATACATCTCAACCCCTGTGAGGTGCCACTTGCTCTGCCACTATCTGAGAAGCCCCACGGCCTGAGGGATGGGCACAGGGAGCTCTGTCCACAGAAGCACATCCCAGAACTGCATCCAGGGGCTTTGCCAGGGTTTAGTACCGTAAATTCAAAGTGACACCAGACACTCTTTGTCCCACAGAACTTCAAGGCTCCCCCATGAGGCTGATGGCAATTGTACTTGCTCAGGGTCATCTCCCCACACCACCACCAGGTGTGTGCTCAAGACTTGTCTCTTCAAGTCTCTTCACCCGCCCTAGTCCATCCGTGTCTCTCCAGGGAAGGCTAAAGAACTTCTGTGGGCTGGATGAGAAGCCAGTGCACATGGGAATGGACCACGCCCTTCCCTGGTGGTCCTTCATGTCCTTTTCCTGAGTTGAGAGCAATGGGAAAGGGAATGAACCTTTGGACTGTGCCTCAGAGTGCCCGTCAACCTGCTGCAGATATGCTGGTTCCAGCACATCCAGTTCAGATGTGACAGGCTGTTCCCTGGTCCTCTGAGTAAGAGGAGCAGGAGGAGGGACACAGAAGAGCTCTCCTCACAGAGGCCACATCGCCAGAAAGTCCAAAGAAGGTGGGAGATGCCATGCCACGTCCGAGCTTTCTCTGGGGAAGGTGCTTCTCCCATGCAAGGCCTCTCCGCAGCACTCGTGCCACATCCCCTGACAAAAGACCAGGTGGTCTTTATCACCAGCAGAAGCGCGCCTGTTACCAGTAGGGATGATCCCCGGGACAGGCCAGGAGAGGGACCTGCACGGCAACTCCAGCCGCGGCCCCCCGGTCGCCGGGCGCCAGCCTTGCGCACCGAGCAGAACCGCGGCCAGCGCCGCCAGTCCCGCTCTCCGCTGGCGCCGAAAGCGCCCATCCGCCGCCCGGCTTCTCGCTGCCTCCGATAGCCCCGTCTCTGCTCCGGCCGGGCCCGCCTCCTCCCCGCCTCCTCTCCCTCCTCTGTCTTCGTCTCCGTCCACTGTTCTCGTCTCCGTCCACGGTCCTCCTCATCCAACTAAGCCCGGGTACTGTACCGGGGCGCCGACGCCTCTCGGGCTCTCGTCGGTGCGGGCTGGATCCGGAGGGCCGGCGGAGAGCGGCGGCAGCGGGGCGGCGTTCGGAGCTCTGCGCCGCGGAGGCGGCGGGGCCGGGCTAGGTGGGAGGGCTGAGGATTGGTCTCGAGGAGTTCAAGATTGACAGACCATGAGCTTTTTTCGTGGCCATCATCTCTTCCTTCTCATCTCTCTTTTGCTGGCCCGGGGGGACTCCTGAATTGTCCTCCACGGCAGGCGCTTTTGAGAATGCTCGAGGGGCACGAGACGCAGAACATCCCTCCCGGCTCAGCTCCCCGGGTCAGCCTCTCCTCGTCTGTCTCGAGGAGCATCCCTGCTGGCAGCAGGAGCAATTCTGCTAGCCACAAAGACCACCTGGGCTTTTGTCAGGGGCTGTGGTACGAGTGCTACGGCGAGGCAGTGCATGGGAGAAGCAGCATCCCCAGAGAAAGCTCGGACGTGGGCACAGAATCTCCGAACTTCTTTGGACTTCCTGGCGATGCAGCCTCTGTGAGGAGAGCTCTTGTGTGTCCCTCCTGCTGCTCCTCTTGCTCAGAGGACAAGAGAAGAGCCTGTCACACCTGAACTGGATGTGGTGGAAGCAGTACATCTGCAGCAGGTTGAGGGGCAGAGTGCCGAGGCGGAACTGGTTGAGGAGGGCAGGGGAGGGAGAAGAAAGCAGAGGAGGGAGAAGAGGCGGGGAGGAGGCGGACCGGCCGGAGCAGAGAGACGGGGCTGTTGGGGGCAGCGGGAGGCCGGGCGGCGGATCGCTGGATGCGGCTCTTTGGGGAGCGGGGCTGGCGGCGCTGGCCGCGGTTCTGCTCGGTGCGCAAGGCTGGCGCCCGGGCACCGTGGTGCCGCGAATGAGGTGGCCGTGCAGGTCCCTCGAGGCTGCCGTCCTGCCTGGCAGGTTCTTCACAGAGCTCAGTCTCCCAACTAGCCTCCCGTCCGTCCCCCCCTCTGCTCCATAAAGCATTCCCACGAAACACTCACCACTCTTATTTTTGTGAAGCCATTCTTTTCCCTTGCTTTTCTCTCTGTCCTTTAGAGAACTCCTGCGGTCCGTGCTTTGTGTAGTAGTGAAACGCCCTTTTTTCATAGGGGCGCTACATTGCTGCCCTGTAGAAAGTATTAAACGAGTTGTGCATTTCTAAGAAAAGCCCCTGAAAGCTCCAAAGGCGACCGTGTCAATGAATCCCTGTCTGCCAGGGCGAAGGAATACAGCGCCGTGTCCCCAAGAGGGGGTCCGGAGAGTTAGAGGAAGGTCCAACGTCCATCTCCCGACAACGACAGCCGCCCCGCTGGCGCACGCAGCTCTCTGCACCCTTTAGCAGCGCGCGCGAGGAGTTCCGTGCTGTGACCCGGGAGCTGCCGGTAGAAAGGGATAAAATCGCCGATCCGGAGGTTGGCGTGTGAACACTTTCTGATGATCTCACTGCCTTCCGTTGTCTCCACCAATGTGTCCTAGTAGCCCTGGGCTCTGCCTGCAGACACTGGCGGGGAGATAAAGACAAAAAGCCGTCAGAATGGCTTTTTGCACTGGAGGTTGCTTCCCAGAAGACAGGGCACAGAAAGAGTCAGGACCGTACGGAGAAGAATTTGACGAGACTGTCAAGGTGTGCAGTTGTGGAAGTGCCCATTAGAATTTGCTGGAGAGTTGAGTGCGGGAAAGAGAGGTGGATTTTTGGAGTCACTGAAGAATGGGAAGCTGCGCGACTGAGCTAAGCAAGAGAGAAAGGAAAGTAGAAAAGGGGAAGGACGGACTGCAGGAGGTCTCTGAAGGACCGAGAGTAAAGCAAGGAAACGGGAACGGCTCGACAAAGAAAAGACAGGTGAGTGTTCCGAGGGAATACTTTACGGAGAAGAGGGAGGGACGGACGGGAGGCTAGTTGGGAGACGGAGCTCTGTGAAGAACCTGCCAGGCAGGACGGCAGCCTCCCTCCCTGGAGGGACCTGCACGGCAACTCCAGCCGTGGCCCCCCGGTCGCCGGACGCCAGCCTTGCGCACCGAGCAGAACCGCGGCCAGCGCCGCCAGTCCCGCTCTCCGCTGGCGCCGAAAGCGCCCATCCGCCGCCCGGCTTCTCGCTGCCTCCGATAGCCCCGTCTCTGCTCCGGCCGGGCCGCCTCCTCCCCGCCTCCTCTCCCTCCTCTGTCTTCGTCTCCGTCCACTGTTCTCGTCTCCGTCCACGGTCCTCCTCATCCAACTAAGCCCGGGTACTGTACCGGGGCGCCGACGCCTCTCGGGCTCTCGTCGGTGCGGGCTGGATCCGGAGGGCCGGCGAGAGCGGCGGCAGCGGGGCGGCGTTCGGAGCTCTGCGCCGCGGAGGCGGCGGGGCCGGGCTAGGTGGGAGGGCTGAGGATTGGTCTCGAGGAGTTCAAGATTGACAGACCATGAGCTTTTTTCGTGGCCATCATCTCTTCCTTCTCATCTCTCTTTTGCTGGCCCGGGGGGACTCCTGAATTGTCCTCCACGGCAGGCGCTTTTGAGAATGCTCGAGGGGGCACGAGACGCAGAACATCCCTCCCGGCTCAGCTCCCCGGGTCAGCCTCTCCTCGTCTGTCTCGAGGAGCATCCCTGCTGGCAGCAGGAGCAATTCTGCTAGCCACAAAGACCACCTGGGCTTTTGTCAGGGGCTGTGGTACGAGTGCTACGGCGAGGCAGTGCATGGGAGAAGCAGCATCCCCAGAGAAAGCTCGGATGTGGCATGGCATCTCCCACCTGCTTTGAACTTCCTGGAGATGCAACCTCCGTGAGGAGATCTCTTCTGTGTCCCCCCTCCTCCTGCTCCTCTTGCTCAGAGGACCAGGGAACAGCCTGTCACATCTGAACTGCATGTGGTGGAAGCAGCACATCTGCAGCAGGTTGAGGGGTGCTCAGAGGCGGGACTTCACGGTATTAAACAAACCCTAAAAGATATCTTTGGAATTTCATGGAATCAAAGGGGGAAAAAAAAGAATTCAATCCAATGACCAGAAACCATTGTATCGAACATTTCTTTAATATGTCAGCTGGGAATACATGGGGTACTCTGCCATGCATGGATCAAACATCTAGTATAAATTTCGGAATATAAATACAGTGACGCTTGAGAGACCCCTTCCCCCTTCCCCAGCAGTGGAGAATTAGGTTATGATTTTGAGGTCATATAGCATCTTGGGTTTTATTGGTGGAGCAAGACTGCCATCTAGCGTCCATTTCTTCGGGGGGGGGCAGTCATGTTCGGAGTGTGGTCTTCTCGCTAATCAGGCCTCGTAGCCTCTCTGCTTGATCTATCCGACCTCGAACTCCTAAATTAAATGTTCTAGGACCAGCTAAGACATATGTCTTAGAACTTCCCATTTGCTTAAACAATATTTAATTGACTTTCTTCTTAACAGAACAATCTCTTATTGAAGAACATTTCAGAGGCACGTAAGCTGATTTCTTGAAGATGGGCATACGATATACTCTCTATTCGTTTCCATGTGTTATCTACATTCTCTCTCCTAAAAATAACTGAAGTCTTAAAAGAATTAGGATATCATTTTTATCTAAGATAAAGCTTCTGATGTACTAAGTCGTTTAGAAAAGAGATCCTCTCTCATTTTAGTGCCATTGTGACAAGAGGGGGCTTCACGTAACACCTGGACCACTGAAACACTGCAGATTCCCCTGGAATCAAAGGGCCATATTGGGGGACACTCTAGGGCCTCATGGAAGAGGGAGGCAGTACAGAGAGACCTCAAATTAGAGGTTTGCGCAATCATCCACCAGAGGAAGTTCAACGAGGGGAAGTGCCAGATTCTCTCCCTGGGATGGGGCAACCTCTGTTGTACGGACAGACTGGGAATGACATGTTGCATAGCAGTGCTGGAAAATGGCCTCTGGGATCGTGGTGGATGGCCAGCTGGCCAAGAGTCAGTGGTGCCCTGGCGGGGGCTCACTGCTCGCTCACACAAGGGTTTTCAGACACACGAGTCCTTCCCTTGCACACACCCAGACAGACAGTTCATGGCAGCAGGGGCAGTATCTCCTGGGGCTCCTGCTGCCACGCCGGAGCCTGGATACATCTCAACCCTTGTGAGGTGCCACTTGCTCTGCCACTATCTGAGAAGCCCCACGGCCTGAGGGATGGGCACAGGGAGCTCTGTCCACAGAAGCACATCCCAGAACTGCATCCAGGGGCTTTGCCAGGGTTTAGTACCGTAAATTCAAAGTGACACCAGACACTCTTTGTCCCACAGAACTTCAAGGCTCCCCATGAGGCTGATGGCAATTGTACTTGCTCAGGGTCATCTCCCCACACCACCACCAGGTGTGTGCTCAAGACTTGTCTCTTCAAGTCTCTTCACCCGCCTAGTCCATCCGTGTCTCTCCAGGGAAGGCTAAAGAACTTCTGTGGGCTGGATGAGAAGCCAGTGCACATGGAAATGGACCACGCCCTTCCCTGGTGGTCCTTCATGTCCTTTTCCTGAGTTGAGAGCAATGGGAAAGGGAATGAACCTTTGGACTGTGCCTCAGAGTGCCCGTCAACCTGCTGCAGATATGCTGGTTCCAGCACATCCAGTTCAGATGTGACAGGCTGTTCCCTGGTCCTCTGAGTAAGAGGAGCAGGAGGAGGGACACAGAAGAGCTCTCCTCACAGAGGCCACATCGCCAGAAAGTCCAAAGAAGGTGGGAGATGCCATGCCACGTCCGAGCTTTCCTCTGGGGAAGGTGCTTCTCCCATGCAAGGCCTCTCCGCAGCACTCGTGCCACATCCCCTGACAAAAGACCAGGTGGTCTTTATCACCAGCAGAAGCGCGCCTGTTACCAGTAGGGATGATCCCCGGGACAGGCCAGGAGAGGGACCTGCACGGCAACTCCAGCCGCGGCCCCCCGGTCGCCGGGCGCCAGCCTTGCGCACCGAGCAGAACCCGCGGCCAGCGCCGCCAGTCCCGCTCTCCGCTGGCGCCGAAAGCGCCCATCCGCCGCCCGGCTTCTCGCTGCCCTCCGATAGCCCCGTCTCTGCTCCGGCCGGGCCGCCTCCTCCCCGCCTCCTCTCCCTCCTCTGTCTTCGTCTCCGTCCACTGTTCTCGTCTCCGTCCACGGTCCTCCTCATCCAACTAAGCCCGGGTACTGTACCGGGGCGCCGACGCCTCTCGGGCTCTCGTCGGTGCGGGCTGGATCCGGAGGGCCGGCGAGAGCGGCGGCAGCGGGGGCGGCGTTCGGAGCTCTGCGCCGCGGAGGCGGCGGGGCCGGGCTAGGTGGGAGGGCTGAGGATTGGTCTCGAGGAGTTCAAGATTGACAGACCATGAGCTTTTTTCGTGGCCATCATCTCTTCCTTCTCATCTCTCTTTTGCTGGCCCGGGGGGACTCCTGAATTGTCCTCCACGGCAGGCGCTTTTGAGAATGCTCGAGGGGCACGAGACGCAGAACATCCCTCCCGGCTCAGCTCCCCGGGTCAGCCTCTCCTCGTCTGTCTCGAGGAGCATCCCTGCTGGCAGCAGGAGCAATTCTGCTAGCCACAAAGACCACCTGGGCTTTTGTCAGGGGCTGTGGTACGAGTGCTACGGCGAGGCAGTGCATGGGGAGAAGCAGCATCCCCAGAGAAAGCTCGGACGTGGCACAGAATCTCCGAACTTCTTTGGACTTCCTGGCGATGCAGCCTCTGTGAGGAGAGCTCTTGTGTGTCCCTCCTGCTGCTCCTCTTGCTCAGAGGACAAGAGAAGAGCCTGTCACACCTGAACTGGATGTGGTGGAAGCAGTACATCTGCAGCAGGTTGAGGGGCAGAGTGCCGAGGCGGAACTGGTTGAGGAGGGCAGGGGAGGGAGAAGAAGCAGAGGAGGGAGAAGAGGCGGGGAGGAGGCGGACCGGCCGGAGCAGAGAGACGGGGCTGTTGGGGGCAGCGGGAGGCCGGGCGGCGGATCGCTGGATGCGGCTCTTTGGGGAGCGGGGCTGGCGGCGCTGGCCGCGGTTCTGCTCGGTGCGCAAGGCTGGCGCCCGGGGACCGTGGTGGCCGCGAATGAGGTGGCCGTGCAGGTCCCTCGAGGCTGCCGTCCTGCCTGGCAGGTTCTTCACAGAGCTCAGTCTCCCAACTAGCCTCCCGTCCGTCCCCCCCTCTGCTCCATAAAGCATTCCCACGAAACACTCACCACTCTTATTTTTGTGAAGCCATTCTTTTCCCTTGCTTTTCTCTCTGTCCTTTAGAGAACTCCTGCGGTCCGTGCTTTGTGTAGTAGTGAAACGCCCTTTTTTCATAGGGGCGCTACATTGCTGCCCTGTAGAAAGTATTAAACGAGTTGTGCATTTCTAAGAAAAGCCCCTGAAAGCTCCAAAGGCGACCGTGTCAATGAATCCCTGTCTGCCAGGGCGAAGGAATACAGCGCCGTGTCCCCAAGAGGGGGTCCGGAGAGTTAGAGGAAGGTCCAACGTCCATCTCCCGACAACGACAGCCGCCCCGCTGGCGCACGCAGCTCTCTGCACCCTTTAGCAGCGCGCGCGAGGAGAGTTCCGTGCTGTGACCCGGGAGCTGCCGGTAGAAAGGGATAAAATCGCCGATCCGGAGGTTGGCGTGTGAACACTTTCTGATGATCTCACTGCCTTCCGTTGTCTCCACCAATGTGTCCTAGTAGCCCTGGGCTCTGCCTGCAGGACACTGGCGGGGAGATAAAGACAAAAAGCCGTCAGAATGGCTTTTTGCACTGGAGGTTGCTTCCCAGAAGACAGGGCACAGAAAGAGTCAGGACCGTACGGAGAAGAATTTGACGAGACTGTCAAGGTGTGCAGTTGTGGAAGTGCCCATTAGAATTTGCTGGAGAGTTGAGTGCGGGAAAGAGAGGTGGATTTTTGGAGTCACTGAAGAATGGGAAGCTGCGCGACTGAGCTAAGCAAGAGAGAAAGGAAAGTAGAAAAGGGGAAGGACGGACTGCAGGAGGTCTCTGAAGGACCGAGAGTAAAGCAAGGAAACGGGAACGGCTCGACAAAGAAAAGACAGGTGAGTGTTCCGAGGGAATACTTTACGGAGAAGAGGGAGGGACGGACGGGAGGCTAGTTGGGAGACGGAGCTCTGTGAAGAACCTGCCAGGCAGGACGGCAGCCTCCCTCCCTGGAGGGACCTGCACGGCAACTCCAGCCGTGGCCCCCCGGTCGCCGGACGCCAGCCTTGCGCACCGAGCAGAACCGCGGCCAGCGCCGCCAGTCCCGCTCTCCCGCTGGCGCCCGAAAGCGCCCATCCGCCGCCCGGCTTCTCGCTGCCTCCGATAGCCCCGTCTCTGCTCCGGCCGGGCCGCCTCCTCCCCGCCTCCTCTCCCTCCTCTGTCTTCGTCTCCGTCCACTGTTCTCGTCTCCGTCCACGGTCCTCCTCATCCAACTAAGCCCGGGTACTGTACCGGGGCGCCGACGCCTCTCGGGCTCTCGTCGGTGCGGGCTGGATCCGGAGGGCCGGCGAGAGCGGCGGCAGCGGGGCGGCGTTCGGAGCTCTGCGCCGCGGAGGCGGCGGGGCCGGGCTAGGTGGGAGGGCTGAGGATTGGTCTCGAGGAGTTCAAGATTGACAGACCATGAGCTTTTTTCGTGGCCATCATCTCTTCCTTCTCATCTCTCTTTTGCTGGCCCGGGGGGACTCCTGAATTGTCCTCCACGGCAGGCGCTTTTGAGAATGCTCGAGGGGCACGAGACGCAGAACATCCCTCCCGGCTCAGCTCCCCGGGTCAGCCTCTCCTCGTCTGTCTCGAGGAGCATCCCTGCTGGCAGCAGGAGCAATTCTGCTAGCCACAAAGACCACCTGGGCTTTTGTCAGGGGCTGTGGTACGAGTGCTACGGCGAGGCAGTGCATGGGAGAAGCAGCATCCCCAGAGAAAGCTCGGATGTGGCATGGCATCTCCACCTGCTTTGAACTTCCTGGAGATGCAACCTCCGTGAGGAGATCTCTTCTGTGTCCCCCCTCCTCCTGCTCCTCTTGCTCAGAGGACCAGGGAACAGCCTGTCACATCTGAACTGCATGTGGTGGAAGCAGCACATCTGCAGCAGGTTGAGGGGTGCTCAGAGGCGGGACTTCACGGTATTAAACAAACCCTAAAAGATATCTTTGGAATTTCATGGAATCAAAGGGGGGAAAAAAAAGAATTCAATCCAATGACCAGAAACCATTGTATCGAACATTTCTTTAATATGTCAGCTGGGAATACATGGGGTACTCTGCCATGCATGGATCAAACATCTAGTATAAATTTCGGAATATAAATACAGTGACGCTTGAGAGACCCCTTCCCCCTTCCCCAGCAGTGGAGAATTAGGTTATGATTTTGAGGTCATATAGCATCTTGGGTTTTATTCGTGGAGCAAGACTGCCATCTAGCGTCCATTTCTTCGGGGGGGGGGCAGTCATGTTCGGAGTGTGGTCTTCTCGCTAATCAGGCCTCGTAGCCTCTCTGCTTGATCTATCCGACCTCGAACTCCTAAATAAGGACCAGCTAAGACATATGTCTTAGAACTTCCCATTTGCTTAAACAATATTTAATTGACTTTCTTCTTAACAGAACAATCTCTTATTGAAGAACATTTCAGAGGCACGTAAGCTGATTTCTTGAAGATGGGCATACGATATACTCTCTATTCGTTTCCATGTGTTATCTACATTCTCTCTCCTAAAAATAACTGAAGTCTTAAAAGAATTAGGATATCATTTTTATCTAAGATAAAGCTTCTGATGTACTAAGTCGTTTAGAAAAGAGATCCTCTCTCATTTTAGTGCCATTGTGACAAGAGGGGGCTTCACGTAACACCTGGACCACTGAACACTGCAGATTCCCCTGGAATCAAAGGGCCATTGGGACACTCTAGGGCCTCATGGAAGAGGGAGGCAGTACAGAGAGACCTCAAATTAGAGGTTTGCGCAATCATCCACCAGAGGAAGTTCAACGAGGGGAAGTGCCAGATTCTCTCCCTGGGATGGGGCAACCTCTGTTGTACGGACAGACTGGGAATGACATGTTGCATAGCAGTGCTGGAAAATGGCCTCTGGGATCGTGGTGGATGGCCAGCTGGCCAAGAGTCAGTGGTGCCCTGGCGGGGGCTCACTGCTCGCTCACACAAGGGTTTTCAGACACACGAGTCCTTCCCTTGCACACACCCAGACAGACAGTTCATGGCAGCAGGGGCAGTATCTCCTGGGGCTCCTGCTGCCACGCCCGGAGCCTGGATACATCTCAACCCTTGTGAGGTGCCACTTGCTCTGCCACTATCTGAGAAGCCCCACGGCCTGAGGGATGGGCACAGGGAGCTCTGTCCACAGAAGCACATCCCAGAACTGCATCCAGGGGCTTTGCCAGGGTTTAGTACCGTAAATTCAAAGTGACACCAGACACTCTTTGTCCCACAGAACTTCAAGGCTCCCCCATGAGGCTGATGGCAATTGTACTTGCTCAGGGTCATCTCCCCACACCACCACCAGGTGTGTGCTCAAGACTTGTCTCTTCAAGTCTCTTCACCCGCCCTAGTCCATCCGTGTCTCTCCAGGGAAGGCTAAAGAACTTCTGTGGGCTGGATGAGAAGCCAGTGCACATGGAAATGGACCACGCCCTTCCCTGGTGGTCCTTCATGTCCTTTTCCTGAGTTGAGAGCAATGGGAAAGGGAATGAACCTTTGGACTGTGCCTCAGAGTGCCCGTCAACCTGCTGCAGATATGCTGGTTCCAGCACATCCAGTTCAGATGTGACAGGCTGTTCCCTGGTCCTCTGAGTAAGAGGAGCAGGAGGAGGGACACAGAAGAGCTCTCCTCACAGAGGCCACATCGCCAGAAAGTCCAAAGAAGGTGGGAGATGCCATGCCACGTCCGAGCTTTCTCTGGGGAAGGTGCTTCTCCCATGCAAGGCCTCTCCGCAGCACTCGTGCCACATCCCCTGACAAAAGACCAGGTGGTCTTTATCACCAGCAGAAGTGCGCCTGTTACCAGTAGGGATGATCCCCGGGACAGGCCAGGAGAGGGACCTGCACGGCAACTCCAGCCGCGGCCCCCCGGTCGCCGGGCGCCAGCCTTGCGCACCGAGCAGAACCGCGGCCAGCGCCGCCAGTCCCGCTCTCCGCTGGCGCCGAAAGCGCCCATCCGCCGCCCGGCTTCTCGCTGCCTCCGATAGCCCCGTCTCTGCTCCGGCCGGGCCGCCTCCTCCCCGCCTCCTCTCCCTCCTCTGTCTTCGTCTCCGTCCACTGTTCTCGTCTCCGTCCACGGTCCTCCTCATCCAACTAAGCCCGGGTACTGTACCGGGGCGCCGACGCCTCTCGGGCTCTCGTCGGTGCGGGCTGGATCCGGAGGGCCGGCGAGAGCGGCGGCAGCGGGGCGGCGTTCGGAGCTCTGCGCCGCGGAGGCGGCGGGGCCGGGCTAGGTGGGAGGGCTGAGGATTGGTCTCGAGGAGTTCAAGATTGACAGACCATGAGCTTTTTTCGTGGCCATCATCTCTTCCTTCTCATCTCTCTTTTGCTGGCCCGGGGGGACTCCTGAATTGTCCTCCACGGCAGGCGCTTTTGAGAATGCTCGAGGGGCACGAGACGCAGAACATCCCTCCCGGCTCAGCTCCCCGGGTCAGCCTCTCCTCGTCTGTCTCGAGGAGCATCCCTGCTGGCAGCAGGAGCAATTCTGCTAGCCACAAAGACCACCTGGGCTTTTGTCAGGGGCTGTGGTACGAGTGCTACGGCGAGGCAGTGCATGGGAGAAGCAGCATCCCCAGAGAAAGCTCGGACGTGGCACAGAATCTCCGAACTTCTTTGGACTTCCTGGCGATGCAGCCTCTGTGAGGAGAGCTCTTGTGTGTCCCTCCTGCTGCTCCTCTTGCTCAGAGGACAAGAGAAGAGCCTGTCACACCTGAACTGGATGTGGTGGAAGCAGTACATCTGCAGCAGGTTGAGGGGCAGAGTGCCGAGGCGGAACTGGTTGAGGAGGGCAGGGGAGGGAGAAGAAAGCAGAGGAGGGAGAAGAGGCGGGGAGGAGGCGGACCGGCCGGAGCAGAGAGACGGGGCTGTTGGGGGCAGCGGGAGGCCGGGCGGCGGATCGCTGGATGCGGCTCTTTGGGGAGCGGGGCTGGCGGCGCTGGCCGCGGTTCTGCTCGGTGCGCAAGGCTGGCGCCCGGGGACCGTGGTGGCCGCGAATGAGGTGGCCGTGCAGGTCCCTCGAGGCTGCCGTCCTGCCCGGCAGGTTCTTCACAGAGCTCAGTCTCCCAACTAGCCTCCCGTCCGTCCCCCCCTCTGCTCCATAAAGCATTCCCACGAAACACTCACCACTCTTATTTTTGTGAAGCCATTCTTTTCCCTTGCTTTTCTCTCTGTCCTTTAGAGAACTCCTGCGGTCCGTGCTTTGTGTAGTAGTGAAACGCCCTTTTTTCATAGGGGCGCTACATTGCTGCCCTGTAGAAAGTATTAAACGAGTTGTGCATTTCTAAGAAAAGCCCCTGAAAGCTCCAAAGGCGACCGTGTCAATGAATCCCTGTCTGCCAGGGCGAAGGAATACAGCGCCGTGTCCCCAAGAGGGGGTCCGGAGAGTTAGAGGAAGGTCCAACGTCCATCTCCCGACAACGACAGCCGCCCCGCTGGCGCACGCAGCTCTCTGCACCCTTTAGCAGCGCGCGCGAGGAGTTCCGTGCTGTGACCCGGGAGCTGCCGGTAGAAAGGGATAAAATCGCCGATCCGGAGGTTGGCGTGTGAACACTTTCTGATGATCTCACTGCCTTCCGTTGTCTCCACCAATGTGTCCTAGTAGCCCTGGGCTCTGCCTGCAGACACTGGCGGGGAGATAAAGACAAAAAGCCGTCAGAATGGCTTTTTGCACTGGAGGTTGCTTCCCAGAAGACAGGGCACAGAAAGAGTCAGGACCGTACGGAGAAGAATTTGACGAGACTGTCAAGGTGTGCAGTTGTGGAAGTGCCCATTAGAATTTGCTGGAGAGTTGAGTGCGGGAAAGAGAGGTGGATTTTTGGAGTCACTGAAGAATGGGAAGCTGCGCGACTGAGCTAAGCAAGAGAGAAAGGAAAGTAGAAAAGGGGAAGGACGGACTGCAGGAGGTCTCTGAAGGACCGAGAGTAAAGCAAGGAAACGGGAACGGCTCGACAAAGAAAAGACAGGTGAGTGTTCCGAGGGAATACTTTACGGAGAAGAGGGAGGGACGGACGGGAGGCTAGTTGGGAGACGGAGCTCTGTGAAGAACCTGCCAGGCAGGACGGCAGCCTCCCTCCCTGGAGGGACCTGCACGGCAACTCCAGCCGTGGCCCCCCGGTCGCCGGACGCCAGCCTTGCGCACCGAGCAGAACCGCGGCCAGCGCCGCCAGTCCCGCTCTCCGCTGGCGCCGAAAGCGCCCATCCGCCGCCCGGCTTCTCGCTGCCTCCGATAGCCCCGTCTCTGCTCCGGCCGGGCCGCCTCCTCCCCGCCTCCTCTCCCTCCTCTGTCTTCGTCTCCGTCCACTGTTCTCGTCTCCGTCCACGGTCCTCCTCATCCAACTAAGCCCGGGTACTGTACCGGGGCGCCGACGCCTCTCGGGCTCTCGTCGGTGCGGGCTGGATCCGGAGGGCCGGCGAGAGCGGCGGCAGCGGGGCGGCGTTCGGAGCTCTGCGCCGCGGAGGCGGCGGGGCCGGGCTAGGTAGGAGGGCTGAGGATTGGTCTCGAGGAGTTCAAGATTGACAGACCATGAGCTTTTTTCGTGGCCATCATCTCTTCCTTCTCATCTCTCTTTTGCTGGCCCGGGGGGACTCCTGAATTGTCCTCCACGGCAGGCGCTTTTGGGAATGCTCGAGGGGCACGAGACGCAGAACATCCCTCCCGGCTCAGCTCCCCGGGTCCAAAGGTTCATTCCCTTTCCCATTGCTCTCAACTCAGGAAAAGGACATGAAGGACCACCAGGGAAGGGCGTGGTCCATTCCCATGTGCACTGGCTTCTCATCCAGCCCACAGAAGTTCTTTAGCCTTCCCTGGAGAGACACGGATGGACTAGGGCGGGTGACTCTCTTTGCATTGAAGAGACAAGTCTTGAGCACACACCTGGTGGTGGTGTGGGGAGATGACCCTGAGCAAGTACAATTGCCATCAGCCTCATGGGGGAGCCTTGAAGTTCTGTGGGACAAAGAGTGTCTGGTGTCACTTTGAATTTACGGTACTAAACCCTGGCAAAGCCCCTGGATGCAGTTCTGGGATGTGCTTCTGTGGACAGAGCTCCCTGTGCCCATCCCTCAGGCCGTGGGGCTTCTCAGATAGTGGCAGAGCAAGTGGCACCTCACAAGGGTTGAGATGTATCCAGGCTCCGGGCGTGGCAGCAGGAGCCCCAGGAGATACTGCCCCTGCTGCCATGAACTGTCTGTCTGGGTGTGTGCAAGGGAAGGACTCGTGTGTCTGAAAACCCTTGTGTGAGCGAGCAGTGAGCCCCCGCCAGGGCACCACTGACTCTTGGCCAGCTGGCCATCCACCACGATCCCAGAGGCCATTTTCCAGCACTGCTATGCAACATGTCATTCCCAGTCTGTCCGTACAACCGAGGTTGCCCCATCCCAGGGAGAGAATCTGGCACTTCCCCTCGTTGAACTTCCTCTGGTGGATGATTGCGCAAACCTCTAATTTGAGGTCTCTCTGTACTGCCTCCCTCTTCCATGAGGCCCTAGAGTGTCCCAATGGCCCTTTGATTCCAGGGGAATCTGCAGTGTTCAGTGGTCCAGGTGTTACGTGAAGCCCCCTCTTGTCACAATGGCACTAAAATGAGAGAGGATCTCTTTTCTAAACGACTTAGTACATCAGAAGCTTTATCTTAGATAAAAATGATATCCTAATTCTTTTAAGACTTCAGTTATTTTTAGGAGAGAGAATGTAGATAACACATGGAAACGAATAGAGAGTATATCGTATGCCCATCTTCAAGAAATCAGCTTACGTGCCTCTGAAATGTTCTTCAATAAGAGATTGTTCTGTTAAGAAGAAAGTCAATTAAATATTGTTTAAGCAAATGGGAAGTTCTAAGACATATGTCTTAGCTGGTCCTAGAACATTTAATTTAGGAGTTCGAGGTCGGATAGATCAAGCAGAGAGGCTACGAGGCCTGATTAGCGAGAAGACCACTCTCCGAACATGACTGCCCCCCCCCGAAGAAATGGACGCTAGATGGCAGTCTTGCTCCACCAATAAAACCCAAGATGCTATATGACCTCAAAATCATAACCTAATTCTCCACTGCTGGGGAAGGGGGAAGGGGTCTCTCAAGCGTCACTGTATTTATATTCCGAAATTTATACTAGATGTTTGATCCATGCATGGATCTTCACTTTCAATGATTTTTTTCCTACTCCCTGCATATATTACAATTCTTTTAAAGTGACAATATGCTACAGAAGTGTATGCTGCTCACATATGTATTGGCAGAAATACACAACACATAAGCATGTATATATTCATACTGTACCACTACCAATCTCGTTGCTTCCAAGACAATTAAAATCCCTAACAAAGAACAGAAAAGCAGTCAAAGTGGCAGAAAGAACTTAATACTCTTGTTAAAACAGCCCTAATTTTCAGTAAAATATTTAACTAACATTTATCTTTGCTAAAAAACCAAAAAAATCCTACCTTATCTAACAGCTATATACAAAGCCCAAACTGCTCCAACTTCCTCAGACTTTTATAGTCCTCAAGACAAACCTCACCTTATGCATTACGCCCTCCAGATGTGTCCGGGCCCTGAGAGCACTGATTGCCTTGCAGCCCTGAGGAACCCCACCTGCTTTCCCCCACCTCTGCCACCCTGCATAGGATTCTGAGGTGCCATTTAAACTCATTTTGGGGCTTTCGGTTTGAGGTTGTCCTGGGGTTTTGGTTGTGTTATTGTTTGTTCCCCCTTTTTAGTATTCCACTTCACAGGTGGTCTTACTTTCAAGGTACCAGATTTATTTTTTTGACTTATCAAAAAATCTTCAAAGTTAGTTGAGAGGGGAGGAAGTATGTTATTGCAAAATAGAGGAAAATACACGGTTGTTCTCTACCTATGAAGCTCAATTATATTTGAATTCACTATTATGTGCCTGAGTCAAAATAGGTATTTTTCACTGCTTGACTTTAATAAAATGATTTGTGGCAGAGTCTTCCTGCCTTCCCTCTGAGGAGGAAATGAACGGGTTTCTGTAGAGAGATCTAACAGGTACTTGTGTGATCTTCAAAAGCTGAAAGTTCTCCAGCACCCCTTGGTCACACCACTCTACCATTGCAACTGTAAAGTGATGCTGTTGTGATGAGAAGATTGCTGTCCACTGGAACAGTATTATATACAGTAACCTTTCTTTTAGGTACTTCATTGAAAAAATGTATGTTTAGAATTGGAATATTTCAATTGGGAATGCTTTTTTCCCTCTTTTGTGGGGGAAAATGGACACATTAGTTTAACATTTGAATGTTGAACTAATGTGTCCCTTTCTCTGAAGTGCTGGGGACAGGATGAAGTTTCAAGAAGAATCAGAAAAGACTGTGCAGTCAAGAACTATGTCTGGTGTTCTCTCACTGAGATATTTTGAATGTGATCTGGGGCTTGGATGAGGTCTAATTTGCTGTACCAGCATTTTCCACTAATATGCAGATAGACCTGTGTTTGATTGCCTTTGGACCAGGGCTGGTAGTCTGGGCAGATTGACAAGGTAATGTTGCTGCATGACCTTATGGTCAGTATGATCGCATGATCAGAAGACGTTTGATAAAGTGGGGTCAGAATGGCTTTTAACGTCTCTGGCAAAAGTAGGAGCACTACTAATTCAGCCAAGACTAGGATTTGAGGTGTGAAAAGGGTTTGAAGAGGTATAACAGAACTTATGGCTTGTGTTTTGGATAGCAGGATTATAACTTCTCTGTGCTTTTAAGACATGGTTTGTATTTCATATCCTATTTTGGAAAATGGGTGCTCCTGTAATTATTACTGGCTTTTAGAAATGTTGATCCTGAAACTTGTGATGTTGAGTATGACCACCTAGGGGAGTTTCTGGCAGCCATCACTGCATTGCCAGCTGTCAGTCCCCCAGACACAAACCTGGTAGCCTGAGTAGATCAGATCCAGAAAAAAATAAACCTGTCAGAGTATTAAACTGATATTTATATTTGCATAGAAAAGTCAGTAGTGTAATATATGGTACACGATAAGCACCGATTTAGAGTAGGGGCTTACAGTGATTTTTATTTTTTTTTCTCCCACAGGTGCTGTAGCAACAAGTGCTAGCACCAGGTAAAACGGAAAAATTGACTCCTGAAGAGATCCAACTTTGGGTCTGCTGGCTAACAATGGAACCTAGGATGTGAGAACTGTGAGGATCTTCCAATGTGGTTTACTGTGAAAAAAATAAGCTGATAGGAAATGTGATGCAAGGCAGCTATATTAACTATTAACATAATTTGAGAGTAGCAAATGTTCTTAGAAATAGTTTGGGGGAAATTTCAAATATATTATGAGGGGACTAATGATTAGAAAGGGTTGAATCAATGGATGCCTATGCGATACTACAAAGGCGTTTAGGTAGCTCTTTCTCATCTTTGGTACCCAGGAATCAAAATAGCTAATGCAAAAAAAACAAAACCAAGAAAATCAAGAAACAAAAAAAATGCACCAAAATCTTTATTCATGTCTTTTGGATTAGGTGGTAAGGAGTTTCTTATTTTTGTGGGAAATGTTATTTCCTAGCATTTATGACTACTCAGTGCATCACTGATTTTTACTTTGCATGCCAGTATAGGTGAGAATTTAGTATCTTGACATGCTATTTTTTTCTTGGTGAAGCACTAATATGGTATAAAGGAATAACCCTCAATCAACTTTTCCTGAACTGAACCCTTTGACAATCCAGCTCAGATATAACTCAATAACATGCATTATCCTCTCTTGGCTCAGTTTTAAACTTGGCTCAAGCCTTGTGCTTTAGGCTAGCCTTGTGATCTGCAGGGTGCAATCAAGGATGAGAGTGGAGAGGAGATTATAAATCCAGAGATGTGTCCCGACTGTCACTTAACTTAATGCCTTTGTCCTTCAGGAACTACCACAGCTCTAAATCCATTTGCATTCTTGTCCCTTACTGGCTGTCACTTTCCTGACAATTCAACCATTTTATGAGTTTCTTTTTGAGGCAAGAAAGTCTTTTGTCTACAATGCACTTTACACCTGAAGCTCCTCACATAATATTTCAAATGTCAAGAATATTAGTTGCACTGAAGTGCTGGATCTTAAAAGTGTTTCAACTGATATCTTGACAAGTTGAAAGTTTATTAAGGCAAGTTTGTATAGGACAAAACTTAATTTAAGCCATGCACTGCCTAATGCTTTCCTCCAATGATGCCTTTAAAATGCCATCTTCTTGTTTATTGCCTCTCTCAAAAAATGGAGAGCTGTTAACCTGGATTAGTAGCTGAAATGCTGGACTAGCATAGCTGAGAAGAATTCTAATGAAGTTTTAACAGTCTGCACATGGTGCCTGAGTTACATTTGTTTCACCACTTTGGAGGCGAATACACTTCAGTGCAGCCATTTGTTCAAATTGAGATTATCTCTTTGCCATATTGCTGGCAAAGGGAAATAGAGGGAGATCCCAGACTGAGAGTTTAGCCTTCATTTAGGCTGCTGGACAGGATGGCTTGAAGGTAAAGTTTTGACTCTGGATCCAACTGAGAGAGTGACTTCATGAGAAAATAGGCCCAAAGTATATTATTAAGAGGAAACATAGGGAGACACATAATCTAACCCCTGACTTACTAGCTTCTTGGAAAAGTGGGAGGAATGCATAGATGTAGAATATTACTCTAAACGTGCTTTGTTACAGTTCTTTTTGTGCAAAATAGTGTAAATGAAAAGTTTGGCTAGTTTATTGCATCCATGTTACATTAGCAGTAATTACCTAAATAAAAGTTTATTTGTAGCAGAAAATGTAGGAGAGAAATTCAGCCAGATATTTCTATTTCAACCCATTACACCTTAAAATTGCTTCCAAATGAAGACAAAGCAATTGTACATTTTTAAAATTAACTTGAAAAACTGAATATTCCCACACTGAGAAAATTAAGATATTTGTTCCAAAATTTTTGAACAAGGGTTCTGGAAGGCAGGCCTGGTATCGATCAGCAGGTGGTTAGCAATTGTATTGTGCATCGCTTGTTTTTCCCCTTATTATTATCACTTACCATTATTACAGTATTTTTACTTTATTTTTGATTATTAAACTGTTGTTATATCAACTTACAAGGTCTGCTTTGATTCTCTTCCCAATTCCACCAGGATGAATGGGGCAGGACAGGGGTTGAGCAAGCGGCTGTGTGGTGCTTAGTTTCCACCTGGGCTTAAACCACAACATTCTATATTCATAATTCTATGGTTTAAGAGGTTTAAATAGTTTATGCAAATGGGAGTTACGCTAGTTAATTATGGAGGTACACAGTAAGATTAATTTTTGCAAGATATTGTATTGGTACAGCTCACATTAAATATTCCACCAAATTGTAGTGAAAAAGCGTACTTTGTAAATATTTTGGAAAACATATATTCATAAAACAATCTTTATT
The DNA here is from genome assembly GCF_036250125.1 of Pseudopipra pipra. NCBI lineage: Eukaryota > Metazoa > Chordata > Aves > Passeriformes > Pipridae > Pseudopipra > Pseudopipra pipra. Next base: position 19,631 of record NW_026990868.1, read on the forward strand.
GAATGAATTATTTGTAAACAGAAAAAAATTACAAGTATTGCTCTACAGTTCCTGCTTCAAAAGACAGGTAAATTAAAAGACTCATCTGAACTTCTCAGAAGAGCAATACTTTTGCCAAAATGTATGCCTGCTCCTTCAGTTACACTCCCTCTTTTAGCTGAGAATGCCTACTTTCACGTATTAGTTTATAAAACATTATGGTACCATTCAATATGAAAAACTCCGCATAACTACAAAATGTCATTATTACTCTAAGCTCATCTTTTGTCTTCAGTGCTATGACATCTCACAGGCTATATTTTTTTAACAAATCTGCTTTTAGTGTTGTTGAGTATAGTGTTAAAACTTTCGATTTAGAAACTGTTCTGGTAGACAGAGAGGAAGCAACTATGACCACACACTTCTGTGTTAATCAGAATGACCTAAACCACATAGTTTTTAATACTATGAAGTAACCAAGTATTTTCTTGGCACAATAAGAAACATTCAGCTGAACAAGTGTTTGCTTGGCAAAGGAATGAGGAATGCTCATTTTCATCTACATAAAGGTTATGACGTGAAAATATATTCCTTTTCACATATTTAATAGAAATATGTTAATAATCTCTGTTCCCAAGGAAGACGACAAATGAAATAGAAGCAATGACCTGGGATGATATAGCAAAGAGGCACATCGCAGGAGGCCAGATAACTTCCTGGCTATTATAGTATTAATCTGGAAGGGGAACTGATATCAAAAGTGAAATGAAATCAGACTGTGCAAACTGTACAGCTGACACACAAGTCAGTGTAGGCCTTCGTCAATTTATATAATGCTGAACCTTCTTCATTTGGTCCTGGAACAGGTATCTTGCAATGGCAATTCACATATTACCCGCTTTTCCAAACCAACAAATTAATGTCAATCATATCCATTTTGTGCACAGTGTTGAATAAGTGCAAGAACTGGTCCACTATTCTATCCTGAATTTAAACTACAGCAGTTCTGAGAGAAAAATGCAGGAAAGTGAACTGCACTAATTGCTAGTCTGTGGATGTGGTCACTTGTTACTAATTTCTTTTTTCTTTCATTTTTTTTTCAAACAATTCATCTACAGGACAGATGAAAGGTGTCTCTTGCCTTTCATACCCAGGCCTGCCTGCCTTTCTTCTGTATATTCCTGCAACTGTAGGAAATAGTAGCTGGAACATTAAGGTGAAAGGAAACAGCCAGGACTGACTGTGTGTGGGAATGACAGACCAAAGGCAGATGAAGAGCTGTAGCATTTTTGTGTACTGATGACTCTGTTCATGTTCTTAGGAGACTCAGAGCAGCAGACAGGACAATGCCTAATTCTTAATGACTCACTCATGTGGGATGGCAGACTAAAATCTCTGTAAACTTCAAGTGGTGTAAACCACATCCAAATTCATCATGTTATTAACATCTGAAAGGACCTGTAACCAAGACTGAATAGCTGGTGTCCTCTGTCACCCAGTCCATCACCTAAAATCATGGTCAAGTCTCCTGGAGGAATGTCTTTTGGCTGGAGGACAGACATCATCTGAATACACATTCTGTAGTTCTCATGAGTATGCGGGTATGATAGTAAGCATGTGAGAGAAATTGACTTGGTTTTACAATTAACTCTCCATCTCTCCCTGTAGCTTTGCTACAGTGTAACAACTTATTTCCTATATGACAATAAATAAGCAAAGAATAGACTGTTTTTTCAGGTAACTAGACATGGAAGTGAGGAAAATTACTGTAAATTCCAATGTGTGGAGAGAAAAAAATAAACCTGCTTTCCAACTTCATTACTGTAGTCTAACAATAAACTTTTAAATAAAAAGGGAATGGCTGAGCCACTACCTTCATTAGTGTTTGGGGACTGAATTTGCTTTCTCATTTCAATGGGTGGAGGAAGTGAATCCTCAGAGGGGGTAATTCAATTTCTTCTATAGCTGAATAAAGCCAGGATTTAAGATTCAACATTTCCCAGTGAGCTGGCACTAGGAAGCTAATATGTACAGGACTGATTTAAGAATCTCGTACTGCTCTGAATGCCATGTGAAAGTGTTTAAGGCTCTATGCAGTATAAGAAGGCTTATCGGTCTTCTTGTCTCCCTTTTTTCTGCATCTGCCTTAAAACAGGGTACTGAACTTGCGAGATCTTTGATCTGGCCTTGAGTACTCTTGAGCAGGGCATTCATAGCACTTCTGGGTGTGAATCTTCCAGAGGCATATTCGTCTGGGCAGTGGCCAAGCCATTTAATCCAAATTTGTGCATTGCAGCTGTCTTCAACTTTAAACACATCACACTGATTTCAGATGATAGGTCATCTGTAACTATTTGGTAAGAATCCTCTGAAACAGCTTCTGCATGTTGGGGATTCAAAAGAAATGAATTATGACCCACTAGAGATATCAGTCCTGCTAAAATGAATCAACACATTAATAAATGGCAAGAACCTGAGAAAAGAGTCTCCTGAAAAAACCCTGTGAAGAATAAAACGTTAGAGATTTTTCTCCTTAAATAATGAACGGAATAACCTATATAGGCTTAATTATTTTCATTCTCTGTCTTTATCTGTTGCTAGAGAAATTTAATTAAATCAGAATAAGACTTCCTCGTGATATGACAACTACATAACAGCTTACAATTTTATTATTAGTGGCTTGAATATAGATGACATAACAGAGGCAAAGCTTGTTCAGCTGTACCTAGCAATGTCCTAATGATGCCTGCTAATGCTAGAGTAGCTAGGATCCCTTGCCTTGTAGAAAAGGTATGTATTTTTCCTGTTAAAGAAATCACTATGCATGCTATGGGCAAAGATAGTTTAAGGAGAATTTATAAAATTTGGATTCAATCACTCAAAATTTGCAACAAAAGAGAGAGACGAATTTGGGTGTTCAACAATCCCTTTTTTCATGTTACCATGTTTGCTAATGTCCCAATAAAAAAAACTTATAGAAAATCAAACTCATAATGAAAATCAGAAAAGCATCACTGAAATGATGCATTATAAATCATTTGTTGAACTGTAATTGAGCAGATTTCAAGTATGGATTATCATGTAACAGTTTATAATCCTTTTGGTAGCTACAGTCTTCATTACAAATCTGCAGAATATCTCAGGTCAAGACTGTGAGAGTTTCTTTACTTGTACATTTTTGTTCTAATTAATTTTAGTACTCCTGTGAATTCCAAGCTACTATGACTAATGTTTTCTAAACATTCTTATAATTAGCTAGAAATAAGGGGAAGATGTTAGGATCCAAGCCATCACCTTGTCAAATATTTTCAGAACTATCTAAGAGTCTTTAACACTTTAATGCCAAGGGAAATTTAAGCTGTGTCTGCTGTGGTGTTTTCAGATCACCTTCCAGTGTTTAAGTAGGTACTGCAACTGCATAGGATGTTGACATCAAAATTTATCTGATATGGAGAACTTTTAGTGGTTAAAGCAGGCAATATGAAGAAGGGAGTTCTAGCTTAATTTTGTTACCGAGTCTGTGGGTGGAGGTAATTTTCCCCCAAAATGTTAAAAGACATGCTTTTTTTGCTTGTTCTGTGCTTGAGGTTCCAGTCCTGCCATGGTTTTATTATAATGCCTTTGTTTTCTTATTTTATGTAAATAGAAACAATTGTAGATATTACTGTATAGGCGGTTTAGATATTACTGTATAGGTTTTCAGCAATTTTTACAACAAACTCAGATGTTTCATTTCTGTGGGCAAACCTGTCTCTCTGGAGTCAGAAGGCTGACGAGCTTTGCTAAGTTTTGTAAAGTACCCCAATATTCCTCAGGAACATTTATTCCATAAAAGCAAATTTTTGTTAAAAGCTTTGACTGACATAAAAACTGAGTAGATGCAGCTCTTATGAAGCTATTCCTTGGATTGTTTTGGCTTACATAAAACTCAGATGTAGTTTTGTTTTTTTAACTTGGTGCCTAAATAGCATGACTGCTGTTTCACACACTATGACAGCATATTAAATACCATGTTGAGTTATTCTTAGCAACTTAAGTAGTCGTGCCCAGAATAACTGACAAGAGAATTGTTATACTGACAGACCAACACTCCTCATTAGCTGCATGCCCCCTTGTCTTCACTTCATCTTGAATTACTGAAATTGCACTAAGTAGACTTAATGCTCATTTACCAAGAAAATAGAATTATGGCTGCTTCTTGCGTGTAGGCTTCATGTTCAACACAACTCTGTGTCTCTGAATCATTGATACTCACTAGACCATAAGCAATATTATGAAACTAGCTTTCTGCAAATGATGAAATGCCTTTGAAGGTTAAGAGCTTTTCTTTGAACTTGAGTAAAGTGTTTCGCATGTTAATTTATGCTTTTCTGAGTGCTAATGTTAAAGCATGTTTGTTCATTAAAAAATGTGTTTTTAACTGAGATACTGAAAAATGTACAACCATGACTGTACAATATGCAAGTTTCTGCAGAGAACCTCTGCAAGGTCTAAGTACTGACTGGAGTCTTATTGAAGCACTTTCAAATGAGTTTTGAAGCAGGACATGATAAGATTTGTGTGGGGCTCTCTACAGTGAGACAATTCAGGGCGACTTGTTTCAGTACCTCCTCTGTACAACTCCAGGTTATAACGAAAGATCTAGCTTTATAAATGTAAGGACAGGCAGTTCTCAGATCCCTTTTGAAATTGCAGGAAGACAACCACTGATGCCAGTTGTGATTCTGCTTATGTACATTCACATCTTGTCTTCTGAGACAAATTCATTTCCATCTTTCATGCCCCCACCCCATTCCCCACCCGATTAACATATCACTGGGTTGCATGTCTTGTCAGCCTGCATCAGTCACATTGCACTATATGGGCAGTCCAATGCTGCTGATATGACCTGACATAACTTACCAAGTGATTTCTCAGCAGAAAAGGTAAAGATTTTTTTTTTAAAGTGTAACTGTTTTTATTAATGGATTTCTCTGTCCAATAATTTAAAGAAAACATTATGAAACAAATCCACAGGAACAATTTTGTAAAGTATTAGTGAAGAAAACACACATAGACTTGTGTTTTCAAACCATCAACTAGTATTTTGACCATTTTTCTGCTTACAAAAGACTTACATTTTCAGATCAAGTGTATAAATATTGGGAATACATTGACTTTTTTATTATAAAGAAAATGCATGTAAAAATATATGGACATGTGTCTTACTGAATATAGATTATGCACATATATTTCTCTAAAGAATTTTAAAACCCCTTCCAGTGTATTATTTCAGATTTTTACCTATTAGATTTTTTGTGGAGTGGTGTTTTTTTCAATAACTTTGCAGAGAAATTATGTGCCATAGTTAAGTTGTCCTAAATTTGTATCTGACAAGGTTTTAAATCCAGCCAATTTTACTGACATTCTAAAGTATACTCACAGAACTGAAGATTACTCAAGAAGAGCAAATTTACCACACTAAATTCTAGGTGTTCTACCATTTCAATAACTTAGGATTTTAAGTTTCTATATGAAAGATGTGAGTATTCTTATTTGCAATAACTAGATATTAGATCCTTATCCTACAAGGCAAACAGAGACAGTATATATAGTATACAGGACACTGAGACTTTCCTGACATAAAGTTATATGATATGCTGGAGTAGAGCTCAGGTCTGAGTTTGAGGCTTGATGTCTCTATTGATGATATGCTCTTCTTTCCCCACTGTTTTTCCATAGCAGACAATATTCAACTATTATTGTTTTGTTTTGCTTTGTTTTTTCCTGGCTCTGCTTACTTTTATTTGCATCAGAAAGGGGAAATATGGGATAAATCACTGATTCAATGTGTAAGCAGAAAATTAGGAAACATAGGCAAACACCTAAAAGGAAATTTGGGCAGGATAGAACGATTTAATTAGCAATATATGCTACAACAAGTAAGAAGATTTACTGCCAGCTGTATTGTATAAAACATTGAGAGATTAGTGTTATGTACCAAAACACTATAGCGTATGTAGAAATCATTCAAAGAAATTAATCCTCAGTCTTCTCCTTGAGCTTCAGTATTTATTGCTTCTAAGTCTACTCTTTCTGCAACATAAGCTACAATAAAAGAAAATGTTACTGCTTTTATAGAAACTGTCAGGCACTTCTCAATGATTAAGCATACTTGGAACTTCTTATTCAAAAGTAATGCTAAGAGGGAACTAAAAATAAAATAATACAAAGATAGAAGTAGAGAAGAATTTAAATAAATCAGCTAACCCCAAAGTGTCAGGTTCTGTTTCTTTTTTGTGCTTAGCTGGCAGGTAGAATAAACTAATATATGAACTATCAGGCTTGGCACTGTTCCTTTATTATTGCTCCAACCTGCCGGGGGACACAAGTGTCCTGGGATGCATTAACAGGATACATCCTAGGAACAGTGGAAATGGGATTGTTTCACCCCATTGTCTCTGTATCATTTTTTTTTTTTTAGTGGTCAGCTTTAATTTTCCTATCTACTATTCCCATTCACAGAACCATTCCAAATCCTTCCTGCTGTGGTTTTAGCAACTCTTTGCTTACAGTACCTACTCTGCTTTTCAAATCCTTTCAGATCCCAGCGCTATGAATCCTAAATAAATTTATAGAAAGGGGCTTTCTTTTTGTCAAGACATTAAAGGCACAGTAGTTGATTATGATGTAGATTTACATAGTATTTATGAACCCTTTCAGATTTAGCAGGAGACTTGCAGATAAAGGGATACCAAATTAACAATAAAGTAACTTTTAATTAGGTAAAGTAAGTTTATCATGAGAATGGGAAGTAACACTGGTAAAACAACAAGCCAGTTAAAAGAAAGGCATGATAATCTAAATAATGCAGCAATGTATTTGATACAAATTAAATAGTAAAGGTCCAGGGAAATTAAGCAAGAGGTGCCAACATTGTGTAATTGAGATCACTTCAAAGTCTTTGATTTAATCTTTCACATACACAAGGAAAAAGGAACTTTTTTTTCAGATTCCTTCTCTCAGGATATCAAGTTATCAAATGTATTTTCAGAGATGAGAAATACTAGTAGTATTGACTCAGGGGGTCAGGTTCAATTCTGAAATTTGGATGAAGGTGACAGGCAGGAAGATTTGCAAATGATTTTACATGCAGGCAATTTTTGCCACATTAACTCTGCTGCTGGTAATTTCATATATGTACTAGGAATGTGTATTTATAAACATAGGTGCATCAACTATTCTGGTTATAAGCAGTTTGAGGAAGGTTGAACTTTGAACTGTTAGTAATATGCTTAACATTGAATAGGATACAATAACAAAACCATGATCATATTTCCCCAGCCTGTTTCATTTACCCCAATGAAGAGATATTCACAACACTCAGACTGGGATGCTGAAGTGTTTTGCCTTTTTTTTAATAGTTGAAGGACTACAGAGAAGCACTACGATTAGAAGGCACAGTGATACAGAGTAATTAAATACTGTAAAACAATCAGGAATTTAGGATGAATGACAGAAGGACGCAAACTTAACATTTTTCTTTGGTTTCCCTCTGAAAACAATATTCCCATAAAAGCATGCATATTGATGGTTATATAAATTCTTGGATTAAATATACTTTGTGTACTGTATATCTGTAATCTAAGGCAAACTTTTGTCATTCTTCAGTGTTTGAAAATCAAAGGGTAATCTTTGATTTGCCTAGTGGTATAATGTCTCGGATTACCTTTACTCTGAGATTTAGTTAGCTCAAATTTCTTCACAGTGACTCAGTATATCTTTTCTATTTCTTAAAAAAGTTTCTTTTATTTACCATGGGGAAATACGTCAAATGCAATGATTCAGATCATTAATGACTTCAGAGAAACTGCACTATGCAATTTGTGTAGAAGAATACATTCAAACCAGATGGTAGAGAGAGGTAGAAGTTCCCAATGTAATTTACCTTGTTCTTCTGGAAAGCATGTTGATTGCTAATTGACTTCAACAGTTCAGTCCTGCATAGTACTCACGTTGTACTGATGCCACACAGGCTCTGTGTTGTACTGAAGTGTTGGTGTCTCAGAAGGGAAATATCTTACAGGATAACCACAGCACTTTCAGCACAACTTAACCATGATTCACTTTTAACACATAAACAGGATTAAATATGGAGTTTTTTTCCCTTAAAAAAACCTGCAAAAATTCATGGAGTATTCATAGATTTGAATAATTGTAATAATTGCCTTGCTGCATACATTGTGATATTATCTTAATAAAACACCAGCTATATTCACCCACATCTGGAAATTAACACTGTCAAACTAATCTTCAGTAAGATCTTAACCTTTTCTTTATGTTAAATTATTACTTTCACTAGATGGCACTTTGTCTCTCTTCATCACATTGCTAACATTAGAACTCCTTAGTTCAGACAAATGGCCCTTAGTACTTGTATTTACAGACATTTAATGATGTAGTAAAATCTGACAAATAAAGCTTTTTCAAATGAAGATGTGCACAGTGGGAAAGCTTTGTAATGCAGCCCACATACCCCTGTAAAGAAATGGAGGACCCCTTAAAAAGGATTACATATGAAAAATATTTGTGGATAAGCTTTTTTTCTTTTCTCATCTGAAAGATTGAGGGAAGGGAGTATATTGTCACTAAGGGTGTTTGGAGACAGATAGTATTTCTAATAAAGGTGTAAGCCAAATATTAGAGTGCATCTAACCCTGTTTAACACTGTCACAGGTTAACCCTAGCCAGTAACTAAGCACCATACAGCTGCTCACTCACTCCCACACAACAGGATGGTAGCGAGAAGCAGAAAGCTTAAAAAGAAAACTTGTGGGTTGAGGAAAGAAAAGTCTGATAATTTAAAAATAATAATAATAATAACAACTATGACAACAACAACAATTTGTAATGAAAAGTATAACAAAGGGAGAGAAAGTTAAAACTCATGAAAAACAAATGTTGCTAATGAAAAACAACTGCTCACCATCAACTAAATGATCATAGAATCACAGAATCATAGAATCAGCCAAGTTGGAAGGGACTTCTGAGATCATCAAGTCCAACTCTTGATCCACTACCACTGTGGTTACTAGACAATGACACTTAGTGCCACATCCAGTCTCAGCTTAAAAACCTCCCTGGGCAGCCCATTCCAATGTCTGATTACCCTTTCTGTAAAGAATTTCTTCCTGATATCTAACCTAAACCTCCCCTGGCAGACCTTAAGACCATACCCTCTTGTCTTATTCATTGTTGCCTGGGAGAAGAGACCAACCCCCACCTGGCTCCAACCTCCTTTCAGGGAGCTGTAGAGAGTGATGAGGTCTCCCCTGATCCTCCTCTTCTCCAGGCTAAACAGCCCCAGCTCCCTCAGCCTCTCCTCATAGGACTTGTGCTCAAGTCCCTTCACCAGCCTCGTTGCCCTTCTCTGGACCTGCTCCAGCACCTCAATATCCTTCCTGAACTGAGTGGCCCAGAACTGGACACAGTACCGAGGTGTGGCCTCACCAGTGCTGAGTACAGGGGAGGAATCACTTCCCTGGTCCTGTTGGCCACACTGTTCCTGATACAGGCCATGCTCAGCCTATTCCTGAGAGGCAGCCCCCAAGCCACTTTACTCCTAGTTTATATGCTGAACATGATGTCATATGGTATAAAATATCTCTTTGGCTGTATCCCTTCCTGACTTCTTGTGTAATCCCATACTTCTTGCTGACCTGACAGCATGAGAAGCTAAAAACTCCTTGACTTAGTGTAAACACCACTTAGTAACAACAAAAACATCAGTGTAGTCTCATAATTATCCTCATACTAAATCCAAAACACAGTACTAGAAGGAACCAGCTAGAAGGAACAAAATTAACTCTATCCCTTCCAAAACTGGGACAATATCCACCCCTTACTTTATACCATGTACATCATGCCCCAGTCCCGTACTTTCCAATAAATCCCAATTAGTCACTATCACCCTTCCTGTCTTTTGATATATACTCACGTATATCACTCCCACAGTCTATGGGCCATCCACTAAAATGTCTGTTGAGCTAGTCATGACTTTGGGCTGTATCTTGATCCTTCTGGACAAGAAGGTAGGGTTTCATGCTGAAGCCAGTTCTGATTCCATTGAAATTCATTCTTCGTTAATTAGTGTGATTCTTACTGTAATATTGTTCACATGGCATATAACAACCATAGTAGTGATGATGTACAGTATCATGTAGTAATTAACACCATACAATTCAAATTATTGGCTATTCTCACCTAAAATCAAACCTCCTTGAGTTACACATTGGACTTCTTCATCTTTCCCACATTACCCATCAAGTGTGTCCAGTGAGCAAAAGCAATCCCGTGGATAAGGATTACCTTTGTCTGGGGCAGGAATAACCCAGGCTGCCTTCCCCAGTATATTTTTATGTGCACCACAAAAACTTTATCCCCCTCTATATTACATAAGAGTTTTATTAGGCAAGGTCAGCTTGACTGTCAGATCTCCTAGTGTTAGCTAGCCAAGGAGCTTTTGTTAAATGTGTATCCCAACATTTGAATGTCCCAACATCTCAGTGTTGTCTTTAATTGTCCAATGTGTTGTTCAATTTTCCTGAAGGTTGGTGCATGGTAGGGGATATGATAAATCCACTCAATGCCATCCTTTTTGGCCCAGGTGTTATGGGTACTGAAGGAGAAAATGAGGCTGCACACACAGAGTTCGATTTTGGGACTTGTCCACTGACACTTTTCGGTGTTCTCCTTTTATTCATATTCTCTCATAAACAGCACCCAGTGTTTTTCTTTTAGTCAACTGGAATTCCCAGGATCGTCCCAAACCAGTGCCCTGATCCCACGCATTCACACTCGCATCATGCGGTGGCTGCTTATCCTGCAGGCTGTTTAAAGTGGTTTCCCACTTTGAGAAATAACATTCTCTCTCTCAAAGTGCTTAGCCAAGGTCTATCCTCCCTTTTGATTTGGATTAACTCAATGTAGGTGCAAAGTAACTCAGCTTGTTCCCACAAGGTGTCTTTGAGGTTATTTCAGAAATGAGTTCCACTGTCTGACTCCATTCTTTCTGGGATGTCATGGCACCGTAAGTCCTGTTTTTCAAGGCCCAGGATAGTGTTCTAGGCAGAAGCATGGGGCACAGGATGTTTCCTACCATCTGGTGGTTGCTTCCAGTGCTGTTAACATATGGCACTTGCCTTGGCCGTTTTTTGGGAGTGTAATATAATCAGTCAGACCTCCCCATCTTTATATTTCAGCCATTTTCCATACCAGAAAGGCTTTAACTGCTTGGCTTATTTGATTGCAGCACATTTCACATTCACAGATAACGTCGTGGTGTCCATGTCAAGTCCACCTCTAGATCCTGAGCCCACCTATACATTGCATATCTTCCTTGATAGCCTGAGGTGCCATGGGCCCACCGAGCTATAATTAATTCACCCTTATATTGTCAGTCTAGATTCACCTGAGCCAGTTCAATCTTAGCAGCTTGAACCACTTTGTGATTGTTTCTGTGGTTCTTCAGCGGCCCGGCTCCTGGGTATGTGAACATCTAAATGACATACTTTTACAATCAGGTTTTCCTCCGGGGCAGCTTATCCTGCCACAATGCTTCCTCTTGCCTCTGCACTGCCAGTTCCTCTGCTGACGTTGCTGTAGTCTCCCTGCAGGGCACTTACCACCATTCATGAGTCAGTACAGAGCCAGAGCACCAGTCACTGTTCTCAGACAGGAATACAAAAACCAGTTGGAGAGCCTCCACTTCTGCAAAATGAATTTAATATTTGTCAGGAAAACAAAAGCAATTAAATCCATCAAAAATAAAAATAAATTTAAAAATCTTCAGTCAGAGCTCTTCTTATTCTTGCTTATCTTCCAAGTATTGGCAGCTACATAATTATTTGCTCCTTTATCATTTTACTTTTAGTTATGATGCTGTAAACAACTTTCACAGAGCTTGGATGAACACTGTTATCAGCAGGGAGAACTTTGCTAGCATTTGCAATAAAATGAAGTTACAACATTTGTGTGGGGCAAAAAAAATCGTTCATGGTTATAAACCATCCATTCCTCCACTTGAAGGCATTTTCCAAGAAACTGAAGAATTTCTTACTATATATGGTATATATCGCTTTCTCAAGAAGAGAAATTCCTTGGATGCTTGTAGATTGGCATGAAAACACAAACATTTAATCCTATTTTACTTATTCATATGGCATGGCAGGCAAAAATATGTCTGCAGAGCATTGCAAACTATCACAGGTAAATATTTTAGCCCATTCTATCCAGTTGTATTCCTTTTCATAACAGTGATTTAAAAAACCTATGTTCCTTAAGATCTTCTTTAAGAACAACAGGAAAGATCTGGAATTAGTATCTCTATTTACCATTTAAAAAATATACTTCCTCCACTGCCCAAAAAAATAATCAGCATAACATAACCACCAGAAAATATTTGTGTTCATGTGAAATAAAATGTTATTTTATAATAATCAGTACTCCGACATAACTAACATGATAATATAAAACAAATCAATGTCTCCTCATTATTTTAGTCACATGGATTTCCTACTAACTTCCGTATAAAGAACAGTAAGTATATTTCAAAATATTATGCTCTTGTCTAACTGTTGTATGTTGGAATCTGTCAAGTAAATGAGTAAACTGTTTACCTTCCTGTTTTTTAGTCATTACTGGCTGTATACATTTACATATTATTACATAAAATTACTACAATCATCCAATTTTTTTCTTAATGCAACGCTGCCAAGATTTGTATTCTAGGGCTGAAATTTTTTATGACAAATACATACTTGTTTAGGAAAACCAGCAGTTTTTCCAGTCTTAAATTTCAAAATATAATTCTTACCACATTGACATTTCAACTGGCAGGTGAAACTGAGCTTGGAGTCACCTCTGTGTCAGGGATGTGTCTTTTGCTATTTCATGACCATTTACTCCAGTGTTTCTATTTTGAAAACCAGCCTTCAGCAACTGCTTCTTAGTATTTAGGAGCTGAAATCTGTACAAATTCCATTCTCATTGAGCCTATCCATCCTTTCATAGATGATTGCCCTACAAATATAATTCCATAATAAACTTCCCTAAGGAGACACTACTGACTATAAGACTGGGCACCAGAGTAGCATTTAGTTCAATTCCTGAGTGTTTGGCTGGGAAGAGCAGGAACTTGAAGACTGCAAATCTAGTGACTTATCCTGAAAATGTCACATGATGACATCTGACATCAATACATTAGGGTTTTTAACTGTTTTACGCATTTCAAGCATAAAGAACTTCACATCATATTGTAGTCCTTACAACAGAGTTCTGTGGAAAAAGTAATAGAAAACCATGTAATCAAGACTTCATTATAATGTGTGGGACCAGTGAATGCAATGAACACTCATTTTGGCAACTTTTAAATCATCGACATTGCAACCTTAATCTCTTTAATGTAAGGCAAGTGTTTCTATGCATAATTTGGTATCAAATGAATGAAGACTACATATGACTCTTCAGTGGTACCAGGTTGATATCCAGCAACAAACCAATTAACATTCACGACATTTTGGAGTGAAGGAACAGCAGATGAGTCTTTCTTAAAGGCTTTAGAGACCTGTTAAAAGTAAGATTAAAAGTTAGCCTGAAGAGATGGCTACTGTGCATTTGTTTTCTGCAATAGAAAGTTTTTAAAATTTATGCATGAAATTGATTTTTCAAAGCAATGTGTACAATCTTTGACAGATCTGTGACAGAGAATGAAGATTTCAGTGGAGACTATAATCTCCTTTGGACAAAAACTAGGTTGAACACTTCTAAGGATGAGACTGTGAAAGAATGTAACCTGGAAAACAACAAAGGAGCAGTTGCTTCATGAGTTTGGGTAGTTATGTAGGTTTTTTTAAACTTATATTTTTTACACAATATACTCTGCACATATTACAGAGCACCGTTCTATTGTGTAGCTGAGTGATGGAGGACAAAAACCCTCTCTTTTGCTTATTTTAAATTAAATAACAGGTAATTTAATGAGGTGTCTGCCAGTTTTAGTCTTAAGGGAAACTGAATAGTTATTCTCTCTTCACCTTCTCTATATCACTTATATCTGTCTTCATGTCTTTTCCAATGTCAAGAAACTTAATATATGTGGTTTTCCCTAATTCAGTATAATTTTCTCCTTTGTCTATCTTGTTGCTTTTTTCTGTATTATTCATAATTCAAATTAGGCCTTTTAAAAATAACTTTAGGAGTTAATAAACTTTCACAGGGTTTTTAATTAGCAGGATACAAGAGATTTACTGAGCAACATTTTTTTTCTGTCAACTTCTTTCCTAGTAAGTTTCAACATACAATTTTCTCTTTTGACTACAAATACATATTGATTGACGTTTTCAGAGAACTATCCATGAATTCAAAATCCCTTTCCAGAGTATCAATACATGTATATGTACATGTAAATGTATATATTCCATTTCAGATATTTTCTCCACATGCAGTCAATTCACACTGGATTTTATCCGTTCTTTTATCACTAATTCATTTAATGCTTTGAGATCTTCCTGCTACTCTTCATGGTCAACTGTTTCTGACTGGTTTAAATTTGAAGAGCAGAGGTCCCAATACATATTTCTGTGAGCAATCTCGTGGCTTTATTTGTTTCTGTCCTTTGTTTGTTTGTTTTTCATCAGATATTAATTGATGGGGAATATAATTTGTCTTATGCCATGGCAGCATACCCTGTTTGTTCTTAAATCTGAAAAAAATAACTCATTGAAAGTCATATATAGTGTACCAATCTCTTTTTGCAAATATTTTGGCAAGTTATGAAACACAGGGTCACCTAGTTGGGTTGCTAGCAAGATTAAAATTGTGCATTAAAGCTTCTACTGTCATCTACCAGAATCAGAAACACAGAGCATCCAAGAGCTTTTTGGCAAACTTCTGCAAAATGTGGCTTTCTTATAAGTTACTAATAAACAATCATTATTTAACTGAAATATAGAAATAAGCAAAACAAGATGGACCTTGGTAAAAAATCACTTCCAAATTGTGGACCAGTACAGTTTCTTATATTCCTGATGACAGCCATGCATACATAGACAAGATCTTCAGGCAAGCAAGAAAACGGGAGAGTCATAATCTGGGCATATCTGTATCTATAGCCTATTGATTAAGGCTTTTATATAAGAGTAGAAAATTAATCTAAAATAAAAAGGTCCTCAGACTGAATCAAACAGCTTGAGGAACCCTGTATGTATTCTGTCTATTTGATAGCAAGGAGGTATGTGTTTCCTTCAGGAAGAGTGGGCTTTGGTTATGTAACACCACCAAGAGAGCTAACGACTTAAAACTGGACCAAAAGTAGGTGATCAAAACTGAAGTACTATGCCCATACAGTGAGATTTCTGTCTTAGATCTGACTGAGCTAGGTCTGACACTGGAAACAGTATATAATCCTGCACGTGCTAATTAACCTCACAGTAGTACCCATGGCCTGCGACCTCAGCTACAGCGCTAGACTAATACAGGTTCATTGCTTTGGGATCCTCAGTATCTTCATTTGGATCCATCTGATATTAAGTAAATATACCATCTCAGTACATATCCCTTCAGGGGTCCTAGAATATGCTTTTTTTAATATGCCCTGGGCATCCTCTCAACTCCTTTTGTGACCCACAATGCATGAAGACACTTTTTGGCAGTATGTCTGTATAACGATTTGTGTGAAACAAATTGCTTGAGATGTGAAACTTTATCAGTTATTTAGGTTTAGTCATAGTCATGTAACAAATACTTCATGGATGTTGCTGTATTTTTCAAATTTTCTGCTAGCTGTGCTGTTTCTGTTGTTCAATGATGTATTTGCCTTAGTATGACAACTCACATAGTAAATGGTTTCCTGGGAAGGAGCCTATTTAATGTATTTGACCTCAAACACGCTAATAAAGACACATTAATAATATGGTTGTCTTTAAAATTAGTATAGGAGAAATAAGCCTTTTTAAAGGAGAGAAAAATACTACTCAATCAAATAGTAATAAACAAATGAGATAATGAACAGTAAAATAATGTTACATGATTTTGAGAAGAGGAATTATATTTAGACTAATTTTAAGGAAATAAATTGTTCAGTTATATTTCAATGTTTGAGACTAATTTTCAGCCATTCTATCTTTCAGTATTATTCTTCTTTTTGTTTTACATTTCTTTTTAAGGCAGCGTATTATACTAGCAAAGATGATCTTACATGTGAGACTACAGAAAAGAGGTCAATTCCTACTTTTGTTCTCAGTTATACAAATTCAACATCAGTTGATAGAACTCAACAGAGTTATTTCTGGCACACTCTGATATATGAAAGATGTGAATATGGTCTTTGGAATTCTGAATGCGTGTATATACTTATTTTCCAATTCTAGTGCAACATTCAGTGTTCTGTATAGATGAATTGTAGTATATATGTAAAGTATATATAATTCTATGAACAGAACTCAAAAAGCTATAAACAAGAGACCCCAAATCAGAATACAAAATATGATGCTACCTACAGACAAACATGGAGACCAACTACTACCAGTGGTTCCTGCTTATGTCCTGTAAAATGGTACCTCAGCAAGAGACAAAACTCAGTGCTTCATGGAGGCTTGCTAATACCTTTTGTTTATAAGGATGTTAGTGGTAAGTCCCACAGGAGCTTAAGTCATAACAACATGCCTCTGTTTTCTCTCACTAAACCTGAGGAAATTTGTTCATGGGAACTTTGCAGTGCTAGAGCTTCCAGAGGCCATTCTTCATATTCTTCACACGTGCCTATCCCTTAGGATAACCTGAGGAAGCATGATTACCTCCAGTCTTCCCTCAACATCAGAGATGTTACCTGTAGGAGACATCTATGATCAGCTGTTTTCAGAATTTCCACTAGAAGAATCCAATAAACTCTTGGAAATAACTTTTCTAGTCTCTGTTAGTAGAGGTCAAAAGCAGACTCTGCAGTTAAGATCCACCTTATGACCCTTAATTACAATAGGTGTATGAATCAGGAAAATGGACTTCCACAGCTGCAAGCCATGGGAGAGGTCCAAATAAAATGTCCATGTATTATAAACTTACCTATCCAGGATGCAGCACAGAGAAATTTGGGACAGGAAAAATATGAATAGAAACAGTTATTAAAATAAAATAAAATAAAATAAAATAAAATAAAATAAATGTATATAAATAAATCAATTGTCTAATATGGTCAGGATGA
>NW_026990869.1:0-36818 GCF_036250125.1 Pseudopipra pipra
TTTTGGGTAAGATGGTTGTTGAATTTCTCATGTATTGATTGAAGAGGCTAATCATGCTATGCAGAGGATCAGTCCGATATCTCCGATACGATTATAAAGTACGGCTTGGAGTGCGGCGGTGTTAGCTTCTGCTCGGCCGTATCATCATCCGATTAGGAGGAAGGATATAATTCCAACTCCTTCTCAGCCAATAAATAGGAGGAATATGTTGTTGGCGATAATTAAGATTAGCATAGCAATGAGGAAAATTAAGAGGTAGAGAGAGAATTTTGTGGCATGAGGTTCTGAGGCTATGTACCATGTTGCGAATTGTAGAATAGATCATGTTACGAATAGAGCAATGGGGAAGAATATTAAGGAGTATTGGTCTATTTTAAGGTTAAAAGGGATTTTGAAGTTTGTAATGAATTTTCACTCTCAATAGAAGGTAGTGTTTTCCATATTAGAATAGATAGAGAGGATTATGGGAATTAAACTGGTCATGAAGGAAGTTTTGACAGTATATATAATGGTGGTTGGGGAGTTTTGATAGTTCTTGGATAGAAGGGGAAGAAGAATAGGAGTAGAAAGAATGGCCAAGGTTAGGAATATGGAGGTGTTGAGAATTAATGGAAAGTCCATTACTTTTACTTGGACTTGCACCAAGATGAATGGCTCCTAAGACCAGTGGATTGCTATTATCCTTTAAAAGTAAGGGGGCTGAGGTCTTAGGCTCAGATGCAAGAGTTAGCAGTTCTTGTTGGTTAAACCTCCCCTCGGCAGGCAAGAAGAGTTTAACTTCTATTTTTAGGATCACAGTCTAATGTTTGGCTTAAAACTATGCTTGCATATGGGGATTCCTGAGATTAGTTCTGGTTTTAGGATGAGGAGAAGGGAGGGTAGAATGTGGAGTGTTATAAGGAGATGTTCTCGCGTATTCGAATTTTGGGTAGTTGTGATGTAAGTTGGGGTTGGTCCTCGTTGGGTTATAAGGAGTATGTAGAGGGTGTAGGCTGCAGTCAGTAGAGTTGCGATTCCGGTTAGGATGATAGTGAATGCAGATCAATTGAAGAGAGCAATTATGATAGTTAGTTCAGCTATTAGATTAGTGGTAGGAGGAAGAGCCATGTTAGTTAGGTTAGCTAGAAGTCATCAGATTCCTATGAGAGGTAGGAGGGTTGTAGGCCTCGTGTTAAGAGGAGGGTGCGGCTGTGTATGCGTTCATAATTTGTATTAGCTAGGCAAAATAGTATGGAAGAGGTGAGTCCATGTGAAATTATCAAGATTATCGCTCCTGAAAAAGATCAATGGGTTTGGATTATTGTTGCGGCAATGACTAGGCCTATATGGCTTACCGAGGAGTAGGCGATTAGAGATTTAAGGTCAATTTGGCGTAGGCAGATGGAGCTTGTTATTAATGCCCCTCATAGGGCTAAGGTTAGGAATGGGTAGTAGAGGTAGTCGAGCAGGGAGTTTAAGACCATTGAGATACGTATAATGCCGTACCCTCCAAGTTTGAGGAGGAGTGCGGCTAGAAGTATGGACCCTGCGATTGGTGCCTCTACGTGGGCTTTTGGGAGTCATAGGTGTAATCCATAAAGGGGGGCTTTTACTATGAAAGCGAGTAGTAGGGCTAGGCTTGATATGAGGCCTGTTCAGGAGTTTGTAAGGGATGGATGTGAAAGTTTTATTATAATGATGTGCATGGACCCTGTTTGAGTGTGAAGATAAAGGATCGCAACTAATAGGGGAAGAGAACTGACTAGGGTATAGAATAAGAGGTAGACCCCAGCACTTAAACGTTCTGGTTGGCTGCCCCATCGTGTAATTAGAATTAGAGTAGGGATTAAGGTTGCTTCGAATGCAATATAAAACAATATCAGTTCTAAGGCTGAGAAGGCCAGGATGATAAATGGTTGAGCAAGGATTATGGTTATGATAAATATATATTTTCGTGTAGGGGGCTCTTGCTGGAGGTGATTTTGGCTTGCTAACATTATAAGGGGCAGAAGTCAACAAGATAGACTAATAAGGGGGATGAAATTTGGTCGATACCAAGTCATGGGGATAGGTTCTTGTTAGGGTGGTAGGTTGAAGAGAGTCACTGTAAGCTGGCGGTTGCGATTAAGAGGCTGTGGGAAGTGACATTAAGTCAAAGAAATTTTTGGGTGATAGGAGGGTTATAGGGAGTAGTATGATCGTGGGGAGAATAATTTTTAGCATTGTAGAAGGTTTAGATTATGCAAATGATCTGACCCGTGAGTTCGGGTGGAAGCTACTAGAATTGCCAGGCCGGCGCCTGCTTCACAGGCTGAAAATGCTAGTATGAGAATGGGTATTAGGGAGGGGGATGTTGTTTGGGTTTGGATGGGCCACATGGATAGGGCAATGTATATGGATAGTATTATACTTTCTAAGCATAGTAGGGCGGAAATTAGGTGTATTCGGTGAAAGGCTAGTCCTAGGCTGCTTAGGGCGAAGGCAGAGTAGAAGCTTAAATGTAGAAAGGTCATTGAGAAAGTCACAGAGTGGGACTGTGGTTTGTTGAGCCGAAATCAACTGTCTTAATTAGACTAACTTTCTGTAGTTATTCTGCTCATTCTAAGCCCCCTTGTATCCATTCATAGATTAATCCGAATGCGAGGAGGAGAATAATGGCGAAGGTTCAGGTTAAAGTATTGAGGGGGGAGAGAAGTTGAGTAGCTCATGGGAGGGGTAGTAAGAGGGCGATTTCTAGGTCGAACAAGAGAAATAAGATTGCGACAAGAAAGAATCGGATTGAAAAAGGGAGACGGGCTGAGCCCAGTGGGTCAAAGCCACATTCATATGGGGATAGTTTTTCTGAATCTGGATTTATTTGAGCCAGTCAAAGGTTTAATGAAGTTAGGATAATACATAGTGATAGAGAGGTTGTAAATATAAAGAGGATTATGTTAATTGCCTTTCTCTGGTTTTGATCCAGATTTTAGAGATTGGAAGTCAATTGTAATTAATATACTAGAAAGGCAGGATCCTCATCAGTAGATTGTTATATAGAGGAATAGTCAGATAATATCAACAAAATGTCAGTATCAAGCCGCTGCTTCAAAGCCAAAGTGGTGGTTGGGTGTGAAATGGAATTTGATGAGACGGAAAAGGCAAATTAAGAGAAAGGATGACCCAATGATTACGTGAAGGCCATGGAATCCTGTGGCTACAAAGAAGGTGGATCCATAGATTCCATCAGCAATTGAGAATGGCGCTTCATAATATTCTATTGCTTGAAGTGCTGTAAAGTAGAATCCTAACAGGACAGTTATGAGTAGGGCCTGAGTAGCTTGATTTCGGTTACCTTCTGTAATGCTATGATGAGCTCATGTAACGGTAACTCCTGAAGCTAAAAGGATGGCAGTGTTTAGTAGAGGTACTTCTATTGGATTGAGGGGTTTGATTCCCATAGGGGGTCATTGCCCTCCGAGTTCTGGGGTGGGGACTAAGCTAGAGTGAAAGAATGCTCAGAAGAATCCTAGAAAGAAGAAGGCTTCGGAGGTAATGAATAGAATTATTCCGTAGCGTAAGCCTTTTGGACTGTTAGAGTATGGTGACCTTGGAATGTGCTTTCTCGTACGATATCACGCCATCATTGAATTATTACTAAAATTATGGAAAGCAGGCCTAGGAGTAAGAGTTGCATGGAATTGTGATGGAATCATATGGCCAATCCGGAGGTAGTAAGGAGAGCGGCCGCAGCTCCGAAAATGGGTCAGGGGCTTGGGTCTACTATATGGAAGGAGTGGGCTTGGTGTGTCATTAAAGGTTAAATGTTTTCTTGTAAGTAAAGGCTTAGTAGTAGTACAAAGACATAGGCTTGGATTATTGCTACGGCTACTTCTAAAATTGTTAGGAGAAGGAGAATAGCTGTGGTTAAGAGGGATACTGCAGGTATAATGGGAAGGAGGACAGCAGTGGCTGTAGAAATGAGTTGGATAAGTAGATGTCCTGCTGTGAGGTTGGCTGTAAGGCGGACTCCTAAGGCAAGTGGACGAATGAGAAGGCTTGTTGTTTCGATTATGATAAGGGCAGGGATTAGGGGTGTTGGGGTACCTTCTGGCAAGAGGTGTCCTAGGGAAGCTGAGGGTTGGTTTCGTAGGCCTGTTAATAGTGTAGCAAGTCATAGGGGGAAGGCAAGGGCTAGGTTTATTGATAGTTGAGTAGTAGGTGTGAATGTGTAGGGTAAAAGGCCTAATAGGTTGATTATTAATAGTATGATTATGAGTGATGATAAGATTAGGGCTCATTTGTGGCCTTTTTTGTTTAATGGGGTTATCAGTTGTTTTGTAATTAGGTGGAAGAATCAGAGTTGAAGCGTTGAAAGACGATTTGTAACTCATCGGTTGCCAGGGGAGGGAAGCAAGAGAGTTGGGAACAATAGAGAGATCAGAATAAGGGGGATTCCTAGAAGTGTTGGGCTTATAAATTGGTCGAAGAAGCTTAGGTTCATGGTCAGTCTCAAGGGTAAGTTTTTATAGTGGATAATGTTTTGTTGGATGGCGAGTTGGTTGGAGTAAATAATAAAAGTTTAGGTTGAAGGATGAGGGAAAAAGTGAGTCATGAAGTAAGTATAATAAAGAGTCAGGGCGCTGGGTTTAGCTGAGGCATGTCATTAAGGAGGATGGGTAGTCCTCTTTCTCTAGCTTAAAAGGCTAGTGCTGGTTCATAGCTTCTTAATGATTAGGATGTTAGAAGTGAAGATCAGTTTTCGAAGTCTGTTAGAGGAGCTGATTCCACTACAATGGGTATGAAGCTGTGATTGGCTCCACAGATTTCTGAGCATTGGCCGTAGAAGATTCCAGGGCGGGTTGTGATGAAGGAAGTTTGATTTAGTCGTCCTGGAATTGCATCGGTTTTTACACCAAGGCTGGGCACGGCTCATGAGTGGAGGACATCATCAGCTGTGACGATAACTCGGATTGGGGATTCTATTGGGATAACAATGCGGTTATCAACTTCTAGGAGGCGGAAGTGACCAAGTGGTAGGTCTGTGGTTGGTAACATGTAAGAGTCAAAGGATAAATCTTTGAAGTCTGTGTATTCATAGGATCAATATCATTGATGACCAATGGCTTTAAGGGTAAGGTCGGGTTCGTCGATTTCGTCTATTATGTAGAGGATTTGAAGGGATGGGAGGGCTAGTATAATTAGGACGATGGCAGGTAGAATTGTTCAGACAAGTTCTACTTCTTGTGCGTCGACGGTGTTAGAGGATAGTTTTTCTATGAGTATAAGAGCTAGGAGGTATAGAACTAGGCTACAGATGGCTAGAGCAACTATTAGGGCATGATCATGAAATTCGATGAGTTCTTCTATAATAGGGGATGAAGCGTCTTGAAAACCAAGTTGAGAGTGGTTGGCCATAATGTGGAAGGTGGGATGTACTGGGTTTTCACCTGTGATTTAGTCTTGACAAGACTATGTAATTATTTTACTAACAACCATAAGAAAGAAGCATGAGTGGTTAGATGCGGTTGGCTTGAAACCAGCTTATGAGGGTTCGATTCCTTCCTTTCTTGTACTTGAACAAAAGCTGGTTCTTCGAAGGTGTGGTAAGGGGGAGGGCAGCCGTGAATTCATTCGATGTTTGTGGAAGTAAGTTCTGGTTGTAATACTTTTCGTTTGGATGCGAAGGCTTCTCAGATAATAAATATCAGTATAATTACGGCTATCATGGAGATAAGGGAGCCAATGGAGGATAGGGAATTCCATAAGGTATAAGCATCTGGATAGTCTGAGTATCGACGTGGTATACCAGCTAAACCTAGGAAATGTTGTGGGAAGAATGTTAGGTTAACCCCAAAGAATATTACCCCGAAGTGGGCTTTAGCTCACGTAGGATGGAGGGTGTAACCAGTAAATAGTGGGAATCAATGTGTGAAGCCAGCTAAGATGGCGAATACTGCTCCCATAGACAGTACGTAGTGGAAGTGTGCAACTACGTAGTAGGTATCGTGTAAGGCAATATCTAGGGAGGAGTTAGCAAGAACGATACCTGTTAGTCCACCAATGGTGAAGAGGAAAATGAAGCCTAGGGCTCATAGTATGGGTGGGTCTCATTTAATTGTCCCACCATGTAGGGTGGCTAGTCAACTGAAAACTTTAATGCCAGTAGGAATTGCAATAATTATGGTAGCAGATGTAAAGTATGCTCGGGTATCTACGTCCATTCCAACTGTGAATATGTGGTGGGCTCATACGATGAAGCCTAGGAAACCAATAGATAATATGGCTCAGACTATGCCTATGTAGCCGAAGGGTTCTTTTTTACCAGCGTAGTAGGCTACGACGTGGGAGATAATTCCGAATCCTGGCAGAATAAGGATGTAGACTTCTGGGTGTCCAAAAAATCAAAATAAGTGTTGATATAAAATTGGGTCTCCACCTCCTGCGGGGTCGAAGAATGTAGTGTTTAGGTTTCGATCTGTTAGAAGTATTGTAATGCCAGCAGCTAGAACTGGTAGGGAGAGGAGAAGTAGTACTGCGGTGATTAGGACGGATCAAACAAATAGGGGGGTTTGGTATTGTGAAAGAGCAGGTGGTTTTATGTTAATTGCTGTAGTAATAAAGTTGATTGCTCCGAGGATAGAGGAGACACCTGCTAGGTGAAGGGAGAAAATGGCGAGGTCTACTGATGCACCAGCGTGGGCTAGGTTTCCAGCTAGGGGTGGGTATACTGTTCATCCTGTCCCGGCCCCAGCTTCAACTGTGGAAGATGCTAAAAGTAGTAAGAAGGATGGGGGAAGAAGTCAGAAGCTTATATTATTTATTCGTGGGAATGCCATGTCGGGGGCGCCAATTATTAATGGGACTAGTCAGTTACCAAACCCTCCAATTATAATAGGTATTACTATAAAGAAAATTATAACAAATGCATGTGCGGTGACGATTACATTATAGATTTGGTCATCGCCTAAAAGGGTTCCTGGTTGTCCTAGTTCTGCTCGAATGAGGAGACTTAGGGCTTGTACCAATTATACCAGCTCATGCACCGAAAATAAGGTAAAGTGTGCCGATGTCTTTGTGATTGGTAGAGAATAGTCAACGGTTGATAAAAGTCATAGGTAAGATGGCTGAGTGTTGAAGCGTTAGGCTGTAGTCCTTTTTACAGAGGTTTGATTCCTCTTCTTATCGATTCTGTAGTGAAGTTCATGTTGAGTTGCAAGCTCATTGATGTGTATCAAATATACACCAGGATCTAGTAGGCAGAAGCCTGTTGGATAGGGCATTTAGCTGTTAACTAAAGTTTTATGGGATCGAGGCCCATCTGTCTAGAAAGAGATTCTAGCTTAATTAAAGCGCTTGAGTTGCATTCAGGAAATACAGGTTAATATCCTGTGAATTTTAGCAGAAACTAAGGAGAGCTGGTCCTTGTTTAAGGCTTTGAAGGCCTTCGGTTTAAGTAACCTAAGTTTCTAGGAAATAGTAAGTACTATGGGGGATAATGGTAGGAGTATGATTGACAGAGAAGTAAAGATTGTAGTTAAGGGATTAGTTGGTTTGTTAGTCTGTCATTGTTTTATGTAGTTGGTGAAGTTTGGGGGTAGTGTGATAGTTGCACAGTAGGCTAGACGTAGGTAGAAGAAAAGTCCGAGTAAAGAGAGTAGAGAAATGGCTGTGGCTGTTGCAGTTAGTTCTTGCTTAGTGAGTTCTTGAATAATTAATCATTTGGGTAGAAATCCTGTTAGGGGAGGGAGGCCTGCGAGGGAGAGGAGAGTGAGCATGAAAATTGTAGTTAATGGGGGAATTTTGGTTCATGTGGTTATTACAGTGGATAATTTTAGGGTATTGGTTGTGTTGAGAATAAGGAAGATAGCGGAAGTTGTTATGGTATAGAGATAAAAGGTAATTAAAGTTAGATTGGGGTCATAGTTGAGAATAATAGTTATTCATCCAAGGTGGGCGATGGATGAAAAGGCTAAGACTTTGCGAGTTTGAGTTTGATTTAACCCTATTCAGCCTCCTAGGGCTGCGGAGGCGATAGCTATTGAAGTTAGGAGGGTTGAGTTAAGTGATGGGGATGTTAAGTAGAATAGGGTAATTGGTGGAAATTTTATAATTGTAGCTAGTAGGAGGCATGTTGTTATGGTTGAGCCTTGAAGGACTTCTGGAAATCAGAAATGGAATGGGACTAAGCCTAGTTTGATTGAAATTGCAACTGTTGATAGTATGCATGATATAGGGTGGGTTAGTTGGGTGATGTCTCATTGACCAGAAAATCATGCGTTGATCATGCTAGCAAATAGGAGTAGTGTGGATGCGGTTGCTTGGGTCAGAAAGTATTTAGTAGAAGCTTCAATGGCTCGTGGATGGTGGTTTTAGAGATTAAGGGAAGGATAGCTAAAGTGTTAATCTCTAAGCCAATTCATGCTGTTATTCAGTGGTTGCTTGAAATTGTGATGGAGGTTCCCAAGAGTAAGCTTGCTGTAGAGATTAATTTAGCTTGAGGATTCATTAGTAAGGGAAGGAGTTAAACCATCATTTTCGGGGTATGGGCCCGATAGCTTAATTAGCTGACCTTACTAGAAAATAATATAGAGGGAGTATAGAGGATTTTGATTCCTTTAGTGTAGGTTCGATTCCTACTTTTCTAAGTTTAGGAAATGAGAGGGTTGGTATACCTCTATGTTTACTTTATCATAGTAACCCTTTTGGATTCAGGCACATTTCCTTGGTTATCTTAGGTAGGGAGGTAGGCCTGCATATGAGATAGGGAGGCTAGTATGTCATAGGCATAAGGCTAGTGTTAGGGGTAGGAAGTTTTTTCAGAGTAAATGTATGAGTTGATCATAGCGGAATCGAGGGTAAGAGGCGCGGATTCATAAGAAGCCTGCGGACAGGAGGAGGGTTTTTGTAGCTAGAGTTAGAGGGAAGAATTCTTGAGGGAGATTGAGTGAGCTGGGGTTCAGGAATAGAATGGTTGTGAGTGCATTTATTAGTATAATATTAGCATATTCAGCTAGGAAGAATAAGGCAAATGGACCTGCAGCATATTCTACATTAAACCCTGAGACTAGTTCAGATTCTCCTTCTGTTAGGTCAAATGGGGCGCGGTTTGTTTCAGCAAGTGAGGAAATATATCATATTATTGCTAGAGGTCAGGAGGAGAAAATGAGGTAAAGAGGTTCTTGTGTAATAGCAAGGGTGTTAAGGGTATAATTACCACTTAGAATAATTACAGATAGGAGAATAATGGCTAGGGTAACCTCATAGGAAATGGTTTGTGCGACTGCTCGGAGGGCGCCAATCAGAGCATATTTTGAATTAGAGGCCCACCCTGATCATAGAATTGAGTAAACTGCTAAGCTGGAGAGGGCCAGGAGGAAAAGTATACCTAGGTTTAGGTCAGTGAGGGGAAATGGTAGGGGGAGAGGCAGTCAGATTGTAATTGCTAAGAGAAGGGCTAGGATAGGGGTAGCTATAAATAGGTAAGGGGATGAAGTTGATGGACGGATTGGTTCTTTAATGAACAGTTTTACTCCATCTGCTATAGGTTGTAATAGGCCAAATGGTCCTACAATGTTAGGTCCTTTTCGGGCTTGTATATAACTTAGAACTTTGCGTTCAACCAGGGTTAGGAATGCTACGGCGATGAGGATGGATAAAGCATAGGATAGTGATATAATGAGGTAAATCAGGACTAAGTGAGTTGCCATATGTTTTATGTGGAGCTAGGGAGAGGATTTGAACCTCTGGGTAAAGGGCTTAAGCCTTCTGCATTTGCCAAGCTCTGCCACGCTAGCGGTCCTTTTCTAGGAAGGGGTTATGGTAGGGCTCTTGGTAATTAGTTGGGTTCATTACTGGGTGCGAAGGCGTGCCTGTAGCATAGGCCTTACTTCTTCGGTCCTTTCGTACTAGAAGGAGTTATTACATAGATAGAAACCGACCTGGATTGCTCCGGTCTGAACTCAGATCACGTAGGACTGTTAATCGTTGAACAAACGAACCCTTGGTAGCGGTTGCACCACTAGGATGTCCTGATCCAACATCGAGGTCGTAAACCTCCTTGTCGATGTGGGCTCTTGAAGGAGATTGCGCTGTTATCCCTGGGGTAGCTAGGTTCATTAATCAATAATATTGGGTCTGGCTACTATTAGCACGTTGATGAGTTGTTCTTGGTCAAGATGGGTTATCCGGTTTTTGGAGGTTAAGTTTATCTCCAAGGTCGCCCCAACCAAAAAATGCGTACCAGTAAAATCCGAGGGAGTGGGTCCTGTGGAGGAAAATTGTTGGTGGGGATGGTAGCAGGTTTTAAAGTTCCACAGGGTCTTCTTGTCTTATGAAGTTATTCCTGCTTTTGCACAGGAAGATCAATTTCACTGATTATCCGTAGGAGACAGTTAAGACCTCGTTAAGCCATTCATACAAGTCCCGATTTATGGGACAATTGATTGCGCTACCTTTGCACGGTTAGGATACCGCGGCCGTTGAACTTATTGTCACTGGGCAGGCTTCACCTTTAATACTTGACTTAGCTAAAGGCTATGTTTTTGGTAACAGTCGGGCCTTGGTTTTGCCTAGTTCCTTTTACAGATTTAAATCGTCTTTGAGAGGCACTCCGTAGGTGGGTTAACAAGGTTTTAGATATAGGATCTTGTTAGGGTTAGAAAATATCCTGTAGTTTGTTAATAATGTTATAATGTAAGTTTGTGCCGTAGAGGGGGGGGTCCCTAGTTACTTATTTTAGCATTAATTCTCTTATTTATCATAAGTTAGCCTATTAAGGAAGAGGGAGTCATAGGAAGATTAGGATTTTTAGGTACAGAGCTTTGACGCACTCTTTAATGGTGGCTGCTTGAAGGCCCACAGTTGAGGAACAATTTAATTTATCCGCTGGAAGAGAGTGTGCTCTTTTTTAAAGGAGCTGTACCTCCTTTAAATAACCCTTAATTCATTTCATGTGGGTTGAATATAGTCCTGGGGGGGTGAATTAAGAGAGAACTAAGGTTCGTTTCATAGGCAACCAGCTATCACCCAGCTCGATTGGCTTTTCACCACTACTAACGAGTCATCCCACTCTTTTGCAACAGAGACGGGTTTGCTCAGTAAATAGCTGCTCGTAAGTAGCTCGCTTGGGTTTCGGGGCGGCAAGCTTAAATTGGCATTTTGCTTGGGAAGTTCTTGCTAAATCATGATGCAAAAGGTACAAGGATTGGTCTTTGCTATTTAGCGCTTGGCTTGTCATTGTTATTTCATTTTTCCCTTACGGTACATGGTCTCTATCGCGTCTTGAGTTCACCTTTCTATCGCCTATACTAGGTTAAGTGAGAGAATGCTTTGATTTAGTGGGTGGCATGGTTTAGTTCATATGTAATTTGGTAGCAGAGCTAGAGTTAGGCTTCAAGACGATCTGGTGAGGAGCAGATATCTTTCAGGTGTAAGCTGAATGCTTTTTTTATAGCTACGTCTTGGTAAACTAAGTGCACCTTCCGGTACACTTACCTTGTTACGACTTGCCTCATCTTTAGCTTGAGAGCCTATTATGAATAAGATTGGTTGTAGCTTGTGAGGAGGGTGACGGGCGGTATGTACGTGCTTCAGAGCCAACTTAAAGGGGGCATTATTATCCTGCTTTACTGCTAAATCCGCCTTTTGGGAGTGGTTTCACGCTCCCTGTCGTGGGAAGGGGTTTTCTATGCTAGAAAATGTAGCCCATTTCTACCACCCATGAGCTATACCTTGACCTGTCTTATTAGCGGGTGGGGTTGCTATTGTGCTCACTGTTGAACCCTCAGTTTAGGGGTGAGCTGACGACGGCGGTATATAGGCTGATTTGGCTAGGGATGGTTGGGTGTATCGTGGGTTATCGATTATAGAACAGGCTCCTCTAGGTGGGTTTGGAGCACCGCCAAGTCCTTAGAGTTTTAAGCGTTTGTGCTCGTAGTTCTCAGGCGGATGCTTAAGTGGTGAAAGCATCGGGATTTAGGGCCAGGCATAGTGGGGTATCTAATCCCAGTTTGTGTCCTGGCTTTCGTGGGTTTTGTTGATCATGGACTAAGATCGTTTTTATGGGAGTATTAAATGCATCTTATGCTTATAACAGCTTGGTTGCATGTCAGTCTTAGTTGAAGTGATAGTGAAAAGCCACTCTTTACGCCGTATAAAGTTAATTTGGGTTTCTTGTGTGACCGCGGTGGCTGGCACAAGATTTACCAACCCTGATAAGTTGCTTTAACTAAGTCAAGTTTACACTTATTGCTTAATATTAATTACTGCTGAGTACCCTTGGGGGTGTGGCGATGCAAGGCGTTTTGGGCTGCAATTGGGGAAGTGTGCCTGATGCCTGCTCCTACTGTCTTTTTAAGGTATTGAGGGCATTTTCACTGGGGCGCGGATACTTGCATGTATATATTTGGCAAGAACTAACTGTAAGGTTAGGACTAAGTCTTTTTTGTCCTTGGGTATGTGTAATAGCCGTCTTAACATCTTCAGTGTTATGCTTTATTGTAAGCTACAAGAACTAGGATTGTTTTTGGGTCAAGTGGTTATTATTAGGGTTTATGTTTTAGTTATGGAGGTAGTTGATGTTGATTTAGGATTGGTTCGGTTAGTGGGTTTTAGGTGGTTGGGGAAATAGTTTGGTGGATAACAAAAATGTGTTGGTTGAGCAATTGGAAGTGTAGAAGGAGGTTTGATTGTTGGATTGAATAAGTAGGTTTAGTTAAGATTATGTGTTCTTGTAGTTGAAATTACAACGGTGGTTTTTCAGGCCAAGGTCTTGGGTAGAAGCCAAGCAGGAATTGTTATGACGTATTTTATACTTTTTTTAAGTGTTAGTTTTATTTTGGGGGGGTTGGCAGTGGCTTCTAATCCTTCTCCTTATTATGCAGTGGTTGGGTTGGTGTTAGCGTCTGTTGTAGGGTGTGGATGGTTAATGAGTTTGGGGGTGTCTTTTGTGTCATTGGTGTTATTTTTAGTATATTTGGGTGGGATGTTAGTGGTTTTTGTGTATTCGGTTTCATTAGCAGCGGATCCGTATCCTGAAGCTTGAGGGGACTGGCGGGTTGTGGGGTATGGGGTTGGGTTAGTTTTAGCGCTGGGGGGAGGGGTGTTTGTTATGGGGTTATCAGGGTTACGGTGATTGGGGTTGGATACGGTGGATAGTGGGGGTGTTTTGCCAGTTCGGCTAGATTTTGAGGGTGCGGCTATGTTTTATTCTTGGGGGGTGGGGCAATTTTTAGTTGCAGGTTGGGGCTTGTTGTTGACGTTGTTTGTTGTGCTAGAGCTTGTGCGAGGATTATCTCGGGGGGCAATTCGGGCGGTTTAAGGGGGCAAATTCAGAAAATAGTTTAATGAAAATACCAGCTTTGGGAGTTGGTGATAAGGGTTTGATTCCTTTTTTTCTGAGGGGTAAGGGGATAAGATTTGGGGTTAATTATTAGAGGAGTGTAGGAAAAAAGTGTTAATTGGGGTGGTGGGGTTGGAAGGGGAAAGAAAATAGTTAAGGTTGCCAATTAGGCGGGAAATGGGTAGAAGGTAGTGGGGTGAGTTTAAGTGTAAACGAATGAATAAACAAACAAATGATGAAAGGAAAAATGGGGTGAGTTTAAGTGTAAACGAATGAATAAACAAACAAATGATGAAAGGAAAAAATGGGGTGAGTTTAAGTGTAAACGAATGAATAAACAAACAAATGATGAAAGGAAAAAATGGGGTGAGTTTAAGTGTAAACGAATGAATAAACAAACAAATGATGAAAGGAAAAAATGGGGTGAGTTTAAGTGTAAACGAATGAATAAACAAACAAATGATGAAAGGAAAAAATGGGGTGAGTTTAAGTGTAAACGAATGAATAAACAAACAAATGATGAAAGGAAAAAATGGGGTGTAACAAGTTGGATAAAAAATTTTTACAAATTGATGATGCAAATTTTATTGATTGGGAAATTAGGGAAATGGAATGTTTGTAAAATAAAAAATTTTTGTTAAAAAATTTTTTAACGAAAATTAGTGATGAATAAGGGAAAAGTCCCTAGATCATTGCAAAAATGACAAAATTTTTTGTGATTTTTTGTGATTTTTTGTGAAATTTTCAAGAAAAAATATGTCTGGCGTGCATTAATTAAACTGCAACTTGATGAGAGACGTAATTGAGAAACCAAGCCAACAGCACCTGACGGTGAATCAGTGCAACAGTATGAGACCGAGAAGCATCCTGCCTACCATATCATTAATTTACCCGCGAAAGTGAGAAAACCGCTCGCCGACCACAAGGGGTACATGTCAACCATATATGGGAGCCCCCTGGCGGAGCACTCTGAAGGGCTTATTGAGATCTACCCCAAAAAAAAAACCAAAAGTATAGAAAAGGGAAAATGCCGCGATCACGAGGTCCAAATTGGCCAAGCATCCCCAACCATTAGTAACGGAGCGCAAGTTTAGGAAAATTAAGCAAGTTATGGCCCTGACCGAGGAACCAGAGGCGACAAAGAGCAATTTATGAGAGCGGGTGTAGGGTGGTAGATGAAAGAACGCACCTGAAGCTGGGCATGATAAACATTACTAACGCCGGGTTGCTGGTTTCTCGTGAGAGGTACGATTAATAAATAACCCAGCGCCTCTTGGTCAGTACATAGAGCAAGGTTAAGTGGTGAGAGGTCCTTGAACGGTGGATTCTGGGTCTTTGGAGGTTCCTCGTGTTGTGAAGGTTTTTATGCGAAAGTTAGCGGTGTTAGGTTTTAGTCCGATTAGCGGGATTGTTCCTAGAACATGACATGTTATGAGGTTGTATGGGAATGTGCCTAGATCTGTCTATGGCCGGTTTTGGATGGTATGGGAGAAGATGTGAAGATTTGGTTGGTTTTACAATAATGGTATGCCTGAGTTTCCTGCATGGATTTTATGTCTAATGTGGTGGAGAATGCGATGCAAAGTAATACATACCATAGCGTATGGGGGGAGGGGGGGCCCCCCATGTACGTATTAATTGGGAAATTTGAGGAACTTGAATATTTTTTTGGGAACTTGAATTTTTTTGGACAACTCTAAGAAGGGGGTGATCTTCAATCTTTGGTTTACAAGACCAATGTTTTTTATAAACTATTAGAGTAGTTAGAGATTAAGTATCTTGTTTTCTAGAAGGCTGATAGTGGGGAATAGGATAAGGATGATAGTAAAGTAGGTAGCTGATGCAAGTTGCCCAATGATGATAAATGGATGTTCAACTGGTTGACTACCGATTCATGTAAGGATCAAAAGGTTAGTAACTAGGATTCAAAATAGGAGTTGGGAGATGGGTCGGAAGGTTATTGTTCGTTGCTTTGACATGTGGAGGAATGGGGCTAAAAATAGAATTAGGACGGAGGCAGCGAGAGCTAGGACTCCTCCTAATTTGTTAGGGATTGATCGTAGAATAGCATATGCAAATAGGAAGTATCATTCAGGTTTAATATGAGGAGGTGTAACTAATGGATTTGCAGGTGTAAAATTTTCTGGGTCTCCTAAAAGGTTAGGTGAGAATATAGCAAGTGTTATTAGTGGGATGAGGAGGAATAGAAGGCCTAACACGTCTTTCATTGAGAAGTAAGGGTGAAATGGGATTTTATCACAGTCTGAATGAATGCCTAGGGGGTTGTTTGAGCCTGTTTCATGTAGGAAGGTTAGGTGAATGAAAGTGAGACCTGCAATCAAGAATGGGAGAAGGAAGTGAAGGGCGAAGAATCGGGTGAGCGTAGGGTTATCAACTGAGAACCCTCCTCAGGCTCATTCTACAAGTGTTTGGCCAATATAGGGGATAGCTGAGAATAAGTTAGTAATTACTGTGGCGCCTCAGAATGATATTTGGCCTCATGGGAGAACATATCCTACGAAAGCAGTTGCTATTAAAGTTAGGAGGAGAACAACTCCTGTGTTTCAGGTTTCTTTATATAGGTAGGAACCATAGTAGAATCCTCGTCCAATGTGTAGGTAGATGCACATGAAGAAGAAGGAGGCACCGTTTGCGTGGAGGTTTCGGATCAGTCACCGAATTGGACATTTCGACATGTATGAGCAACGGATGTGAATGCTAGAGTGATATCTGCTGTATAGTGCATTGCCAGTAAAAGGCCAGTGGTAATTTGAATTATTAGGCAGATGCCTAGGAGAGATCCGAAATTTCATCAAGCGGAAATGTTTGATGGTGTTGGGAGATCAATTAAGGAGTTATTGATTATTTTTAGAAGAGGATGATGTTTTCGTAGGTTGGGGGTCATTAATTTTTAGTTCTGTGTAAGTGAGATAATAATTAAGATAGACAGAGCGAAGGTTCCTAGGTAGGTTTTGATTAATCCGGAGTGGAAAGTAGTTAGGGTTTTAGATGTTTTGAGTTGAAGGATTGCTAGTCCTTCTGGGCCAATTTTTTTATATCAGGATAGGTCGATTAGGTGGGATGCAATGTTTTGGCCGTTGCTTAGGAGGTTGGTGGAGCTGAGGCGGTGTATGAGGGGATTAAAGTATCCTAGAGTGTTGGAGAAGTTTATAGTCATATTTTGCTTAGGAAGGGTGAGTGAATGAGCGTGAGTTTTGATAGTTCCAGTGCTAGAATAATACCTAATGTTGTGATAATGATGGCTGTGGTTTTTGTAAGAAGAGGCATAGTTATAGGAGGGGTTTTTGTGGGAGAAATATAAGAGGTGATTAGTAATCCAGCCATGATACTTCCGAGAGCAAGACGGGTGATTGGGTTTGTGACTGCTGGGTTGTTTTCATTAATGGGGGTAATAGAAGGAATTCGGGTGTAGTCGGTTTGTACTAGTAGGGTTATACGCAGGCTATAAGTTGCAGTAAATGATGTGGCTACAAGTGTTAGAAGGAGCGCTCAGGTGTTTAAGTAGGAGGTGTTGAGGCTTTCGATGATGAGGTCTTTTGAGTAGAACCCTGCTAGAAATGGGGTTCCTATGAGAGCTAGGTTTCCGATTGTCAGACATGAAGTGGTTGTAGGGAGTAATTTTTGTAGACCTCCTATTTTTCGGATGTCTTGTTCACCGTTGAGGCTATGGATGATAGATCCAGAGCAGAGGAAGAGTATGGCTTTGAAGAATGCGTGGGTGGAAATATGTAGAAAGGCTAGTTGGGGTAGGTTTAAGCCAATAGTAACTATTATTAGGCCTAATTGGCTGGATGTAGAGAAAGCAATAATTTTTTTGATGTCGTTTTGGGTAAGAGCGCATGTAGCGGCAAATAGTGTGGATAGGGCACCTATACAGAGGCACGCAGTTAGAGCGATTTGATTACTACATAATATGTGGTGAGTGCGAATTAATAGAAAGATTCCGGCAACTACTATTGTACTGGAATGGAGTAGAGCGGATACAGGAGTTGGTCCTTCTATAGCGGCTGGGAGTCACGGGTGGAGGCCGAATTGGGCGGATTTACCTGTGGCTGCTAAAATGAGTCCTATAAGAGGAAGTAAGGGTATTTGGTTTGGGTAAGATGGTTGTTGAATTTCTCATGTATTGATTGAAGAGGCTAATCATGCTATGCAGAGGATCAGTCCGATATCTCCGATACGATTATAAAGTACGGCTTGGAGTGCGGCGGTGTTAGCTTCTGCTCGGCCGTATCATCATCCGATTAGGAGGAAGGATATAATTCCAACTCCTTCTCAGCCAATAAATAGGAGGAATATGTTGTTGGCGATAATTAAGATTAGCATAGCAATGAGGAAAATTAAGAGGTAGAGAGAGAATTTTGTGGCATGAGGTTCTGAGGCTATGTACCATGTTGCGAATTGTAGAATAGATCATGTTACGAATAGAGCAATGGGGAAGAATATTAAGGAGTATTGGTCTATTTTAAGGTTAAAAGGGATTTTGAAGTTTGTAATGAATTTTCACTCTCAATAGAAGGTAGTGTTTTCCATATTAGAATAGATAGAGAGGATTATGGGAATTAAACTGGTCATGAAGGAAGTTTTGACAGTATATATAATGGTGGTTGGGGAGTTTTGATAGTTCTTGGATAGAAGGGGAAGAAGAATAGGAGTAGAAAGAATGGCCAAGGTTAGGAATATGGAGGTGTTGAGAATTAATGGAAAGTCCATTACTTTTACTTGGACTTGCACCAAGATGAATGGCTCCTAAGACCAGTGGATTGCTATTATCCTTTAAAAGTAAGGGGGCTGAGGTCTTAGGCTCAGATGCAAGAGTTAGCAGTTCTTGTTGGTTAAACCTCCCCTCGGCAGGCAAGAAGAGTTTAACTTCTATTTTTAGGATCACAGTCTAATGTTTGGCTTAAAACTATGCTTGCATATGGGGATTCCTGAGATTAGTTCTGGTTTTAGGATGAGGAGAAGGGAGGGTAGAATGTGGAGTGTTATAAGGAGATGTTCTCGCGTATTCGAATTTTGGGTAGTTGTGATGTAAGTTGGGGTTGGTCCTCGTTGGGTTATAAGGAGTATGTAGAGGGTGTAGGCTGCAGTCAGTAGAGTTGCGATTCCGGTTAGGATGATAGTGAATGCAGATCAATTGAAGAGAGCAATTATGATAGTTAGTTCAGCTATTAGATTAGTGGTAGGAGGAAGAGCCATGTTAGTTAGGTTAGCTAGAAGTCATCAGATTCCTATGAGAGGTAGGAGGGGTTGTAGGCCTCGTGTTAAGAGGAGGGTGCGGCTGTGTATGCGTTCATAATTTGTATTAGCTAGGCAAAATAGTATGGAAGAGGTGAGTCCATGTGAAATTATCAAGATTATCGCTCCTGAAAAAGATCAATGGGTTTGGATTATTGTTGCGGCAATGACTAGGCCTATATGGCTTACCGAGGAGTAGGCGATTAGAGATTTAAGGTCAATTTGGCGTAGGCAGATGGAGCTTGTTATTAATGCCCCTCATAGGGCTAAGGTTAGGAATGGGTAGTAGAGGTAGTCGAGCAGGGAGTTTAAGACCATTGAGATACGTATAATGCCGTACCCTCCAAGTTTGAGGAGGAGTGCGGCTAGAAGTATGGACCCTGCGATTGGTGCCTCTACGTGGGCTTTTGGGAGTCATAGGTGTAATCCATAAAGGGGGGCTTTTACTATGAAAGCGAGTAGTAGGGCTAGGCTTGATATGAGGCCTGTTCAGGAGTTTGTAAGGGATGGATGTGAAAGTTTTATTATAATGATGTGCATGGACCCTGTTTGAGTGTGAAGATAAAGGATCGCAACTAATAGGGGAAGAGAACTGACTAGGGTATAGAATAAGAGGTAGACCCCAGCACTTAAACGTTCTGGTTGGCTGCCCCATCGTGTAATTAGAATTAGAGTAGGGATTAAGGTTGCTTCGAATGCAATATAAAACAATATCAGTTCTAAGGCTGAGAAGGCCAGGATGATAAATGGTTGAGCAAGGATTATGGTTATGATAAATATATATTTTCGTGTAGGGGGCTCTTGCTGGAGGTGATTTTGGCTTGCTAACATTATAAGGGGCAGAAGTCAACAAGATAGGACTAATAAGGGGGATGAAATTTGGTCGATACCAAGTCATGGGGATAGGTTCTTGTTAGGGTGGTAGGTTGAAGAGAGTCACTGTAAGCTGGCGGTTGCGATTAAGAGGCTGTGGGAAGTGACATTAAGTCAAAGAAATTTTTGGGGTGATAGGAGGGTTATAGGGAGTAGTATGATCGTGGGGAGAATAATTTTTAGCATTGTAGAAGGTTTAGATTATGCAAATGATCTGACCCGTGAGTTCGGGTGGAAGCTACTAGAATTGCCAGGCCGGCGCCTGCTTCACAGGCTGAAAATGCTAGTATGAGAATGGGTATTAGGGAGGGGGATGTTGTTTGGGTTTGGATGGGCCACATGGATAGGGCAATGTATATGGATAGTATTATACTTTCTAAGCATAGTAGGGCGGAAATTAGGTGTATTCGGTGAAAGGCTAGTCCTAGGCTGCTTAGGGCGAAGGCAGAGTAGAAGCTTAAATGTAGAAAGGTCATTGAGAAAGTCACAGAGTGGGACTGTGGTTTGTTGAGCCGAAATCAACTGTCTTAATTAGACTAACTTTCTGTAGTTATTCTGCTCATTCTAAGCCCCCTTGTATCCATTCATAGATTAATCCGAATGCGAGGAGGAGAATAATGGCGAAGGTTCAGGTTAAAGTATTGAGGGGGGAGAGAAGTTGAGTAGCTCATGGGAGGGGTAGTAAGAGGGCGATTTCTAGGTCGAACAAGAGAAATAAGATTGCGACAAGAAAGAATCGGATTGAAAAAGGGAGACGGGCTGAGCCCAGTGGGTCAAAGCCACATTCATATGGGGATAGTTTTTCTGAATCTGGATTTATTTGAGCCAGTCAAAGGTTTAATGAAGTTAGGATAATACATAGTGATAGAGAGGTTGTAAATATAAAGAGGATTATGTTAATTGCCTTTCTCTGGTTTTGATCCAGATTTTAGAGATTGGAAGTCAATTGTAATTAATATACTAGAAAGGCAGGATCCTCATCAGTAGATTGTTATATAGAGGAATAGTCAGATAATATCAACAAAATGTCAGTATCAAGCCGCTGCTTCAAAGCCAAAGTGGTGGTTGGGTGTGAAATGGAATTTGATGAGACGGAAAAGGCAAATTAAGAGAAAGGATGACCCAATGATTACGTGAAGGCCATGGAATCCTGTGGCTACAAAGAAGGTGGATCCATAGATTCCATCAGCAATTGAGAATGGCGCTTCATAATATTCTATTGCTTGAAGTGCTGTAAAGTAGAATCCTAACAGGACAGTTATGAGTAGGGCCTGAGTAGCTTGATTTCGGTTACCTTCTGTAATGCTATGATGAGCTCATGTAACGGTAACTCCTGAAGCTAAAAGGATGGCAGTGTTTAGTAGAGGTACTTCTATTGGATTGAGGGGTTTGATTCCCATAGGGGGTCATTGCCCTCCGAGTTCTGGGGTGGGGACTAAGCTAGAGTGAAAGAATGCTCAGAAGAATCCTAGAAAGAAGAAGGCTTCGGAGGTAATGAATAGAATTATTCCGTAGCGTAAGCCTTTTTGGACTGTTAGAGTATGGTGACCTTGGAATGTGCTTTCTCGTACGATATCACGCCATCATTGAATTATTACTAAAATTATGGAAAGCAGGCCTAGGAGTAAGAGTTGCATGGAATTGTGATGGAATCATATGGCCAATCCGGAGGTAGTAAGGAGAGCGGCCGCAGCTCCGAAAATGGGTCAGGGGCTTGGGTCTACTATATGGAAGGAGTGGGCTTGGTGTGTCATTAAAGGTTAAATGTTTTCTTGTAAGTAAAGGCTTAGTAGTAGTACAAAGACATAGGCTTGGATTATTGCTACGGCTACTTCTAAAATTGTTAGGAGAAGGAGAATAGCTGTGGTTAAGAGGGATACTGCAGGTATAATGGGAAGGAGGACAGCAGTGGCTGTAGAAATGAGTTGGATAAGTAGATGTCCTGCTGTGAGGTTGGCTGTAAGGCGGACTCCTAAGGCAAGTGGACGAATGAGAAGGCTTGTTGTTTCGATTATGATAAGGGCAGGGATTAGGGGTGTTGGGGTACCTTCTGGCAAGAGGTGTCCTAGGGAAGCTGAGGGTTGGTTTCGTAGGCCTGTTAATAGTGTAGCAAGTCATAGGGGGAAGGCAAGGGCTAGGTTTATTGATAGTTGAGTAGTAGGTGTGAATGTGTAGGGTAAAAGGCCTAATAGGTTGATTATTAATAGTATGATTATGAGTGATGATAAGATTAGGGCTCATTTGTGGCCTTTTTTGTTTAATGGGGTTATCAGTTGTTTTGTAATTAGGTGGAAGAATCAGAGTTGAAGCGTTGAAAGACGATTTGTAACTCATCGGTTGCCAGGGGAGGGAAGCAAGAGAGTTGGGAACAATAGAGAGATCAGAATAAGGGGGATTCCTAGAAGTGTTGGGCTTATAAATTGGTCGAAGAAGCTTAGGTTCATGGTCAGTCTCAAGGGTAAGTTTTTATAGTGGATAATGTTTTGTTGGATGGCGAGTTGGTTGGAGTAAATAATAAAAGTTTAGGTTGAAGGATGAGGGAAAAAGTGAGTCATGAAGTAAGTATAATAAAGAGTCAGGGCGCTGGGTTTAGCTGAGGCATGTCATTAAGGAGGATGGGTAGTCCTCTTTCTCTAGCTTAAAAGGCTAGTGCTGGTTCATAGCTTCTTAATGATTAGGATGTTAGAAGTGAAGATCAGTTTTCGAAGTCTGTTAGAGGAGCTGATTCCACTACAATGGGTATGAAGCTGTGATTGGCTCCACAGATTTCTGAGCATTGGCCGTAGAAGATTCCAGGGCGGGTTGTGATGAAGGAAGTTTGATTTAGTCGTCCTGGAATTGCATCGGTTTTTACACCAAGGCTGGGCACGGCTCATGAGTGGAGGACATCATCAGCTGTGACGATAACTCGGATTGGGGATTCTATTGGGATAACAATGCGGTTATCAACTTCTAGGAGGCGGAAGTGACCAAGTGGTAGGTCTGTGGTTGGTAACATGTAAGAGTCAAAGGATAAATCTTTGAAGTCTGTGTATTCATAGGATCAATATCATTGATGACCAATGGCTTTAAGGGTAAGGTCGGGTTCGTCGATTTCGTCTATTATGTAGAGGATTTGAAGGGATGGGAGGGCTAGTATAATTAGGACGATGGCAGGTAGAATTGTTCAGACAAGTTCTACTTCTTGTGCGTCGACGGTGTTAGAGGATAGTTTTTCTATGAGTATAAGAGCTAGGAGGTATAGAACTAGGCTACAGATGGCTAGAGCAACTATTAGGGCATGATCATGAAATTCGATGAGTTCTTCTATAATAGGGGATGAAGCGTCTTGAAAACCAAGTTGAGAGTGGTTGGCCATAATGTGGAAGGTGGGATGTACTGGGTTTTCACCTGTGATTTAGTCTTGACAAGACTATGTAATTATTTTACTAACAACCCATAAGAAAGAAGCATGAGTGGTTAGATGCGGTTGGCTTGAAACCAGCTTATGAGGGTTCGATTCCTTCCTTTCTTGTACTTGAACAAAAGCTGGTTCTTCGAAGGTGTGGTAAGGGGGAGGGCAGCCGTGAATTCATTCGATGTTTGTGGAAGTAAGTTCTGGTTGTAATACTTTTCGTTTGGATGCGAAGGCTTCTCAGATAATAAATATCAGTATAATTACGGCTATCATGGAGATAAGGGAGCCAATGGAGGATAGGGAATTCCATAAGGTATAAGCATCTGGATAGTCTGAGTATCGACGTGGTATACCAGCTAAACCTAGGAAATGTTGTGGGAAGAATGTTAGGTTAACCCCAAAGAATATTACCCCGAAGTGGGCTTTAGCTCACGTAGGATGGAGGGTGTAACCAGTAAATAGTGGGAATCAATGTGTGAAGCCAGCTAAGATGGCGAATACTGCTCCCATAGACAGTACGTAGTGGAAGTGTGCAACTACGTAGTAGGTATCGTGTAAGGCAATATCTAGGGAGGAGTTAGCAAGAACGATACCTGTTAGTCCACCAATGGTGAAGAGGAAAATGAAGCCTAGGGCTCATAGTATGGGTGGGTCTCATTTAATTGTCCCACCATGTAGGGTGGCTAGTCAACTGAAAACTTTAATGCCAGTAGGAATTGCAATAATTATGGTAGCAGATGTAAAGTATGCTCGGGTATCTACGTCCATTCCAACTGTGAATATGTGGTGGGCTCATACGATGAAGCCTAGGAAACCAATAGATAATATGGCTCAGACTATGCCTATGTAGCCGAAGGGTTCTTTTTTACCAGCGTAGTAGGCTACGACGTGGGAGATAATTCCGAATCCTGGCAGAATAAGGATGTAGACTTCTGGGTGTCCAAAAAATCAAAATAAGTGTTGATATAAAATTGGGTCTCCACCTCCTGCGGGGTCGAAGAATGTAGTGTTTAGGTTTCGATCTGTTAGAAGTATTGTAATGCCAGCAGCTAGAACTGGTAGGGAGAGGAGAAGTAGTACTGCGGTGATTAGGACGGATCAAACAAATAGGGGGGTTTGGTATTGTGAAAGAGCAGGTGGTTTTATGTTAATTGCTGTAGTAATAAAGTTGATTGCTCCGAGGATAGAGGAGACACCTGCTAGGTGAAGGGAGAAAATGGCGAGGTCTACTGATGCACCAGCGTGGGCTAGGTTTCCAGCTAGGGGTGGGTATACTGTTCATCCTGTCCCGGCCCCAGCTTCAACTGTGGAAGATGCTAAAAGTAGTAAGAAGGATGGGGGAAGAAGTCAGAAGCTTATATTATTTATTCGTGGGAATGCCATGTCGGGGGCGCCAATTATTAATGGGACTAGTCAGTTACCAAACCCTCCAATTATAATAGGTATTACTATAAAGAAAATTATAACAAATGCATGTGCGGTGACGATTACATTATAGATTTGGTCATCGCCTAAAAGGGTTCCTGGTTGTCCTAGTTCTGCTCGAATGAGGAGACTTAGGGCTGTACCAATTATACCAGCTCATGCACCGAAAATAAGGTAAAGTGTGCCGATGTCTTTGTGATTGGTAGAGAATAGTCAACGGTTGATAAAAGTCATAGGTAAGATGGCTGAGTGTTGAAGCGTTAGGCTGTAGTCCTTTTTACAGAGGTTTGATTCCTCTTCTTATCGATTCTGTAGTGAAGTTCATGTTGAGTTGCAAGCTCATTGATGTGTATCAAATATACACCAGGATCTAGTAGGCAGAAGCCTGTTGGATAGGGCATTTAGCTGTTAACTAAAGTTTTATGGGATCGAGGCCCATCTGTCTAGAAAGAGATTCTAGCTTAATTAAAGCGCTTGAGTTGCATTCAGGAAATACAGGTTAATATCCTGTGAATTTTAGCAGAAACTAAGGAGAGCTGGTCCTTGTTTAAGGCTTTGAAGGCCTTCGGTTTAAGTAACCTAAGTTTCTAGGAAATAGTAAGTACTATGGGGGATAATGGTAGGAGTATGATTGACAGAGAAGTAAAGATTGTAGTTAAGGGATTAGTTGGTTTGTTAGTCTGTCATTGTTTTATGTAGTTGGTGAAGTTTGGGGGTAGTGTGATAGTTGCACAGTAGGCTAGACGTAGGTAGAAGAAAAGTCCGAGTAAAGAGAGTAGAGAAATGGCTGTGGCTGTTGCAGTTAGTTCTTGCTTAGTGAGTTCTTGAATAATTAATCATTTGGGTAGAAATCCTGTTAGGGGAGGGAGGCCTGCGAGGGAGAGGAGAGTGAGCATGAAAATTGTAGTTAATGGGGGAATTTTGGTTCATGTGGTTATTACAGTGGATAATTTTAGGGTATTGGTTGTGTTGAGAATAAGGAAGATAGCGGAAGTTGTTATGGTATAGAGATAAAAGGTAATTAAAGTTAGATTGGGGTCATAGTTGAGAATAATAGTTATTCATCCAAGGTGGGCGATGGATGAAAAGGCTAAGACTTTGCGAGTTTGAGTTTGATTTAACCCTATTCAGCCTCCTAGGGCTGCGGAGGCGATAGCTATTGAAGTTAGGAGGGTTGAGTTAAGTGATGGGGATGTTAAGTAGAATAGGGTAATTGGTGGAAATTTTATAATTGTAGCTAGTAGGAGGCATGTTGTTATGGTTGAGCCTTGAAGGACTTCTGGAAATCAGAAATGGAATGGGACTAAGCCTAGTTTGATTGAAATTGCAACTGTTGATAGTATGCATGATATAGGGTGGGTTAGTTGGGTGATGTCTCATTGACCAGAAAATCATGCGTTGATCATGCTAGCAAATAGGAGTAGTGTGGATGCGGTTGCTTGGGTCAGAAAGTATTTAGAGAAGCTTCAATGGCTCGTGGATGGTGGGTTTTAGAGATTAAGGGAAGGATAGCTAAAGTGTTAATCTCTAAGCCAATTCATGCTGTTATTCAGTGGTTGCTTGAAATTGTGATGGAGGTTCCCAAGAGTAAGCTTGCTGTAGAGATTAATTTAGCTTGAGGATTCATTAGTAAGGGAAGGAGTTAAACCATCATTTTCGGGGTATGGGCCCGATAGCTTAATTAGCTGACCTTACTAGAAAATAATATAGAGGGAGTATAGAGGATTTTGATTCCTTTAGTGTAGGTTCGATTCCTACTTTTCTAAGTTTAGGAAATGAGAGGGTTGGTATACCTCTATGTTTACTTTATCATAGTAACCCTTTTGGATTCAGGCACATTTCCTTGGTTATCTTAGGTAGGGAGGTAGGCCTGCATATGAGATAGGGAGGCTAGTATGTCATAGGCATAAGGCTAGTGTTAGGGGTAGGAAGTTTTTTCAGAGTAAATGTATGAGTTGATCATAGCGGAATCGAGGGTAAGAGGCGCGGATTCATAAGAAGCCTGCGGACAGGAGGAGGGTTTTTGTAGCTAGAGTTAGAGGGAAGAATTCTTGAGGGAGATTGAGTGAGCTGGGGTTCAGGAATAGAATGGTTGTGAGTGCATTTATTAGTATAATATTAGCATATTCAGCTAGGAAGAATAAGGCAAATGGACCTGCAGCATATTCTACATTAAACCCTGAGACTAGTTCAGATTCTCCTTCT
The DNA here is from genome assembly GCF_036250125.1 of Pseudopipra pipra. Lineage (NCBI taxonomy): Eukaryota > Metazoa > Chordata > Aves > Passeriformes > Pipridae > Pseudopipra > Pseudopipra pipra. The sequence continues at coordinate 26,457 of NW_026990869.1, forward strand.
GTTAGGTCAAATGGGGCGCGGTTTGTTTCAGCAAGTGAGGAAATATATCATATTATTGCTAGAGGTCAGGAGGAGAAAATGAGGTAAAGAGGTTCTTGTGTAATAGCAAGGGTGTTAAGGGTATAATTACCACTTAGAATAATTACAGATAGGAGAATAATGGCTAGGGTAACCTCATAGGAAATGGTTTGTGCGACTGCTCGGAGGGCGCCAATCAGAGCATATTTTGAATTAGAGGCCCACCCTGATCATAGAATTGAGTAAACTGCTAAGCTGGAGAGGGCCAGGAGGAAAAGTATACCTAGGTTTAGGTCAGTGAGGGGAAATGGTAGGGGGAGAGGCAGTCAGATTGTAATTGCTAAGAGAAGGGCTAGGATAGGGGTAGCTATAAATAGGTAAGGGGATGAAGTTGATGGACGGATTGGTTCTTTAATGAACAGTTTTACTCCATCTGCTATAGGTTGTAATAGGCCAAATGGTCCTACAATGTTAGGTCCTTTTCGGGCTTGTATATAACTTAGAACTTTGCGTTCAACCAGGGTTAGGAATGCTACGGCGATGAGGATGGATAAAGCATAGGATAGTGATATAATGAGGTAAATCAGGACTAAGTGAGTTGCCATATGTTTTATGTGGAGCTAGGGAGAGGATTTGAACCTCTGGGTAAAGGGCTTAAGCCTTCTGCATTTGCCAAGCTCTGCCACGCTAGCGGTCCTTTTCTAGGAAGGGGTTATGGTAGGGCTCTTGGTAATTTAGTTGGGTTCATTACTGGGTGCGAAGGCGTGCCTGTAGCATAGGCCTTACTTCTTCGGTCCTTTCGTACTAGAAGGAGTTATTACATAGATAGAAACCGACCTGGATTGCTCCGGTCTGAACTCAGATCACGTAGGACTGTTAATCGTTGAACAAACGAACCCTTGGTAGCGGTTGCACCACTAGGATGTCCTGATCCAACATCGAGGTCGTAAACCTCCTTGTCGATGTGGGCTCTTGAAGGAGATTGCGCTGTTATCCCTGGGGTAGCTAGGTTCATTAATCAATAATATTGGGTCTGGCTACTATTAGCACGTTGATGAGTTGTTCTTGGTCAAGATGGGTTATCCGGTTTTTGGAGGTTAAGTTTATCTCCAAGGTCGCCCCAACCAAAAAATGCGTACCAGTAAAATCCGAGGGAGTGGGTCCTGTGGAGGAAAATTGTTGGTGGGGATGGTAGCAGGTTTTAAAGTTCCACAGGGTCTTCTTGTCTTATGAAGTTATTCCTGCTTTTGCACAGGAAGATCAATTTCACTGATTATCCGTAGGAGACAGTTAAGACCTCGTTAAGCCATTCATACAAGTCCCGATTTATGGGACAATTGATTGCGCTACCTTTGCACGGTTAGGATACCGCGGCCGTTGAACTTATTGTCACTGGGCAGGCTTCACCTTTAATACTTGACTTAGCTAAAGGCTATGTTTTTGGTAAACAGTCGGGCCTTGGTTTTGCCTAGTTCCTTTTACAGATTTAAATCGTCTTTGAGAGGCACTCCGTAGGTGGGTTAACAAGGTTTTAGATATAGGATCTTGTTAGGGTTAGAAAATATCCTGTAGTTTGTTAATAATGTTATAATGTAAGTTTGTGCCGTAGAGGGGGGGGTCCCTAGTTACTTATTTTAGCATTAATTCTCTTATTTATCATAAGTTAGCCTATTAAGGAAGAGGGAGTCATAGGAAGATTAGGATTTTTAGGTACAGAGCTTTGACGCACTCTTTAATGGTGGCTGCTTGAAGGCCCACAGTTGAGGAACAATTTAATTTATCCGCTGGAAGAGAGTGTGCTCTTTTTTAAAGGAGCTGTACCTCCTTTAAATAACCCTTAATTCATTTCATGTGGGTTGAATATAGTCCTGGGGGGGTGAATTAAGAGAGAACTAAGGTTCGTTTCATAGGCAACCAGCTATCACCCAGCTCGATTGGCTTTTCACCACTACTAACGAGTCATCCCACTCTTTTGCAACAGAGACGGGTTTGCTCAGTAAATAGCTGCTCGTAAGTAGCTCGCTTGGGTTTCGGGGCGGCAAGCTTAAATTGGCATTTTGCTTGGGAAGTTCTTGCTAAATCATGATGCAAAAGGTACAAGGATTGGTCTTTGCTATTTAGCGCTTGGCTTGTCATTGTTATTTCATTTTTCCCTTACGGTACATGGTCTCTATCGCGTCTTGAGTTCACCTTTCTATCGCCTATACTAGGTTAAGTGAGAGAATGCTTTGATTTAGTGGGTGGCATGGTTTAGTTCATATGTAATTTGGTAGCAGAGCTAGAGTTAGGCTTCAAGACGATCTGGTGAGGAGCAGATATCTTTCAGGTGTAAGCTGAATGCTTTTTTTATAGCTACGTCTTGGTAAACTAAGTGCACCTTCCGGTACACTTACCTTGTTACGACTTGCCTCATCTTTAGCTTGAGAGCCTATTATGAATAAGATTGGTTGTAGCTTGTGAGGAGGGTGACGGGCGGTATGTACGTGCTTCAGAGCCAACTTAAAGGGGGCATTATTATCCTGCTTTACTGCTAAATCCGCCTTTTGGGAGTGGTTTCACGCTCCCTGTCGTGGGAAGGGGTTTTCTATGCTAGAAAATGTAGCCCATTTCTACCACCCCATGAGCTATACCTTGACCTGTCTTATTAGCGGGTGGGGTTGCTATTGTGCTCACTGTTGAACCCTCAGTTTAGGGGTGAGCTGACGACGGCGGTATATAGGCTGATTTGGCTAGGGATGGTTGGGTGTATCGTGGGTTATCGATTATAGAACAGGCTCCTCTAGGTGGGTTTGGAGCACCGCCAAGTCCTTAGAGTTTTAAGCGTTTGTGCTCGTAGTTCTCAGGCGGATGCTTAAGTGGTGAAAGCATCGGGATTTAGGGCCAGGCATAGTGGGGTATCTAATCCCAGTTTGTGTCCTGGCTTTCGTGGGGTTTTGTTGATCATGGGACTAAGATCGTTTTTATGGGAGTATTAAATGCATCTTATGCTTATAACAGCTTGGTTGCATGTCAGTCTTAGTTGAAGTGATAGTGAAAAGCCACTCTTTACGCCGTATAAAGTTAATTTGGGTTTCTTGTGTGACCGCGGTGGCTGGCACAAGATTTACCAACCCTGATAAGTTGCTTTAACTAAGTCAAGTTTACACTTATTGCTTAATATTAATTACTGCTGAGTACCCTTGGGGGTGTGGCGATGCAAGGCGTTTTGGGCTGCAATTGGGGAAGTGTGCCTGATGCCTGCTCCTACTGTCTTTTTAAGGTATTGAGGGCATTTTCACTGGGGCGCGGATACTTGCATGTATATATTTGGCAAGAACTAACTGTAAGGTTAGGACTAAGTCTTTTTGTCCTTGGGTATGTGTAATAGCCGTCTTAACATCTTCAGTGTTATGCTTTATTGTAAGCTACAAGAACTAGGATTGTTTTTGGGTCAAGTGGTTATTATTAGGTTTATGTTTTAGTTATGGAGGTAGTTGATGTTGATTTAGGATTGGTTCGGTTAGTGGGTTTTAGGTGGTTGGGGAAATAGTTTGGTGGATAACAAAAATGTGTTGGTTGAGCAATTGGAAGTGTAGAAGGAGGTTTGATTGTTGGATTGAATAAGTAGGTTTAGTTAAGATTATGTGTTCTTGTAGTTGAAATTACAACGGTGGTTTTTCAGGCCAAAGGTCTTGGGTAGAAGCCAAGCAGGAATTGTTATGACGTATTTTATACTTTTTTTAAGTGTTAGTTTTATTTTGGGGGGGTTGCAGTGGCTTCTAATCCTTCTCCTTATTATGCAGTGGTTGGGTTGGTGTTAGCGTCTGTTGTAGGGTGTGGATGGTTAATGAGTTTGGGGGTGTCTTTTGTGTCATTGGTGTTATTTTTAGTATATTTGGGTGGGATGTTAGTGGTTTTTGTGTATTCGGTTTCATTAGCAGCGGATCCGTATCCTGAAGCTTGAGGGGACTGGCGGGTTGTGGGGTATGGGGTTGGGTTAGTTTTAGCGCTGGGGGGAGGGGTGTTTGTTATGGGGTTATCAGGGTTACGGTGATTGGGGTTGGATACGGTGGATAGTGGGGGTGTTTTGCCAGTTCGGCTAGATTTTGAGGGTGCGGCTATGTTTTATTCTTGGGGGGTGGGGCAATTTTTAGTTGCAGGTTGGGGCTTGTTGTTGACGTTGTTTGTTGTGCTAGAGCTTGTGCGAGGATTATCTCGGGGGGCAATTCGGGCGGTTTAAAAGGGGGCAAATTCAGAAAATAGTTTAATGAAAATACCAGCTTTGGGAGTTGGTGATAAGGGTTTGATTCCTTTTTTTCTGAGGGGTAAGGGGATAAGATTTGGGGTTAATTATTAGAGGAGTGTAGGAAAAAAGTGTTAATTGGGGTGGTGGGGTTGGAAGGGGAAAGAAAATAGTTAAGGTTGCCAATTAGGCGGGGAAATGGGTAGAAGGTAGTGGGGTGAGTTTAAGTGTAAACGAATGAATAAACAAACAAATGATGAAAGGAAAAAATGGGGTGAGTTTAAGTGTAAACGAATGAATAAACAAACAAATGATGAAAGGAAAAAATGGGGTGAGTTTAAGTGTAAACGAATGAATAAACAAACAAATGATGAAAGGAAAAAATGGGGTGAGTTTAAGTGTAAACGAATGAATAAACAAACAAATGATGAAAGGAAAAAAATGGGGTGAGTTTAAGTGTAAACGAATGAATAAACAAACAAATGATGAAAGGAAAAAATGGGGTGAGTTTAAGTGTAAACGAATGAATAAACAAACAAATGATGAAAGGAAAAAATGGGGTGTAACAAGTTGGATAAAAAATTTTTACAAATTGATGATGCAAATTTTATTGATTGGGAAATTAGGGAAATGGAATGTTTGTAAAATAAAAAATTTTTGTTAAAAAATTTTTTAACGAAAATTAGTGATGAATAAGGGAAAAGTCCCTAGATCATTGCAAAAATGACAAAATTTTTTGTGATTTTTTGTGATTTTTTGTGAAATTTTCAAGAAAAAATATGTCTGGCGTGCATTAATTAAACTGCAACTTGATGAGAGACGTAATTGAGAAACCAAGCCAACAGCACCTGACGGTGAATCAGTGCAACAGTATGAGACCGAGAAGCATCCTGCCTACCATATCATTAATTTACCCGCGAAAGTGAGAAAACCGCTCGCCGACCACAAGGGGTACATGTCAACCATATATGGGAGCCCCCTGGCGGAGCACTCTGAAGGGCTTATTGAGATCTACCCCAAAAAAAAAACCAAAAGTATAGAAAAGGGAAAATGCCGCGATCACGAGGTCCAAATTGGCCAAGCATCCCCAACCATTAGTAACGGAGCGCAAGTTTAGGAAAATTAAGCAAGTTATGGCCCTGACCGAGGAACCAGAGGCGACAAAGAGCAATTTATGAGAGCGGGTGTAGGGTGGTAGATGAAAGAACGCACCTGAAGCTGGGCATGATAAACATTACTAACGCCGGGTTGCTGGTTTCTCGTGAGAGGTACGATTAATAAATAACCCAGCGCCTCTTGGTCAGTACATAGAGCAAGGTTAAGTGGTGAGAGGTCCTTGAACGGTGGATTCTGGGTCTTTGGAGGTTCCTCGTGTTGTGAAGGTTTTTATGCGAAAGTTAGCGGTGTTAGGTTTTAGTCCGATTAGCGGGATTGTTCCTAGAACATGACATGTTATGAGGTTGTATGGGAATGTGCCTAGATCTGTCTATGGCCGGTTTTGGATGGTATGGGAGAAGATGTGAAGATTTGGTTGGTTTTACAATAATGGTATGCCTGAGTTTCCTGCATGGATTTTATGTCTAATGTGGTGGAGAATGCGATGCAAAGTAATACATACCATAGCGTATGGGGGGAGGGGGGGCCCCCCATGTACGTATTAATTGGGAAATTTGAGGAACTTGAATATTTTTTTGGGAACTTGAATTTTTTTGGACAACTCTAAGAAGGGGGTGATCTTCAATCTTTGGTTTACAAGACCAATGTTTTTTATAAACTATTAGAGTAGTTAGAGATTAAGTATCTTGTTTTCTAGAAGGCTGATAGTGGGGAATAGGATAAGGATGATAGTAAAGTAGGTAGCTGATGCAAGTTGCCCAATGATGATAAATGGATGTTCAACTGGTTGACTACCGATTCATGTAAGGATCAAAAGGTTAGTAACTAGGATTCAAAATAGGAGTTGGGAGATGGGTCGGAAGGTTATTGTTCGTTGCTTTGACATGTGGAGGAATGGGGCTAAAAATAGAATTAGGACGGAGGCAGCGAGAGCTAGGACTCCTCCTAATTTGTTAGGGATTGATCGTAGAATAGCATATGCAAATAGGAAGTATCATTCAGGTTTAATATGAGGAGGTGTAACTAATGGATTTGCAGGTGTAAAATTTTCTGGGTCTCCTAAAAGGTTAGGTGAGAATATAGCAAGTGTTATTAGTGGGATGAGGAGGAATAGAAGGCCTAACACGTCTTTCATTGAGAAGTAAGGGTGAAATGGGATTTTATCACAGTCTGAATGAATGCCTAGGGGGTTGTTTGAGCCTGTTTCATGTAGGAAGGTTAGGTGAATGAAAGTGAGACCTGCAATCAAGAATGGGAGAAGGAAGTGAAGGGCGAAGAATCGGGTGAGCGTAGGGTTATCAACTGAGAACCCTCCTCAGGCTCATTCTACAAGTGTTTGGCCAATATAGGGGATAGCTGAGAATAAGTTAGTAATTACTGTGGCGCCTCAGAATGATATTTGGCCTCATGGGAGAACATATCCTACGAAAGCAGTTGCTATTAAAGTTAGGAGGAGAACAACTCCTGTGTTTCAGGTTTCTTTATATAGGTAGGAACCATAGTAGAATCCTCGTCCAATGTGTAGGTAGATGCACATGAAGAAGAAGGAGGCACCGTTTGCGTGGAGGTTTCGGATCAGTCAACCGAATTGGACATTTCGACATGTATGAGCAACGGATGTGAATGCTAGAGTGATATCTGCTGTATAGTGCATTGCCAGTAAAAGGCCAGTGGTAATTTGAATTATTAGGCAGATGCCTAGGAGAGATCCGAAATTTCATCAAGCGGAAATGTTTGATGGTGTTGGGAGATCAATTAAGGAGTTATTGATTATTTTTAGAAGAGGATGATGTTTTCGTAGGTTGGGGGTCATTAATTTTTAGTTCTGTGTAAGTGAGATAATAATTAAGATAGACAGAGCGAAGGTTCCTAGGTAGGTTTTGATTAATCCGGAGTGGAAAGTAGTTAGGGTTTTAGATGTTTTGAGTTGAAGGATTGCTAGTCCTTCTGGGCCAATTTTTTTATATCAGGATAGGTCGATTAGGTGGGATGCAATGTTTTGGCCGTTGCTTAGGAGGTTGGTGGAGCTGAGGCGGTGTATGAGGGGATTAAAGTATCCTAGAGTGTTGGAGAAGTTTATAGTCATATTTTGCTTAGGAAGGGTGAGTGAATGCGTGAGTTTTGATAGTTCCAGTGCTAGAATAATACCTAATGTTGTGATAATGATGGCTGTGGTTTTTGTAAGAAGAGGCATAGTTATAGGAGGGGTTTTTGTGGGAGAAATATAAGAGGTGATTAGTAATCCAGCCATGATACTTCCGAGAGCAAGACGGGTGATTGGGTTTGTGACTGCTGGGTTGTTTTCATTAATGGGGGTAATAGAAGGAATTCGGGTGTAGTCGGTTTGTACTAGTAGGGTTATACGCAGGCTATAAGTTGCAGTAAATGATGTGGCTACAAGTGTTAGAAGGAGCGCTCAGGTGTTTAAGTAGGAGGTGTTGAGGCTTTCGATGATGAGGTCTTTTGAGTAGAACCCTGCTAGAAATGGGGTTCCTATGAGAGCTAGGTTTCCGATTGTCAGACATGAAGTGGTTGTAGGGAGTAATTTTTGTAGACCTCCTATTTTTCGGATGTCTTGTTCACCGTTGAGGCTATGGATGATAGATCCAGAGCAGAGGAAGAGTATGGCTTTGAAGAATGCGTGGGTGGAAATATGTAGAAAGGCTAGTTGGGGTAGGTTTAAGCCAATAGTAACTATTATTAGGCCTAATTGGCTGGATGTAGAGAAAGCAATAATTTTTTTGATGTCGTTTTGGGTAAGAGCGCATGTAGCGGCAAATAGTGTGGATAGGGCACCTATACAGAGGCACGCAGTTAGAGCGATTTGATTACTACATAATATGTGGTGAGTGCGAATTAATAGAAAGATTCCGGCAACTACTATTGTACTGGAATGGAGTAGAGCGGATACAGGAGTTGGTCCTTCTATAGCGGCTGGGAGTCACGGGTGGAGGCCGAATTGGGCGGATTTACCTGTGGCTGCTAAAATGAGTCCTATAAGAGGAAGTAAGGGTATTTGGTTTGGGTAAGATGGTTGTTGAATTTCTCATGTATTGATTGAAGAGGCTAATCATGCTATGCAGAGGATCAGTCCGATATCTCCGATACGATTATAAAGTACGGCTTGGAGTGCGGCGGTGTTAGCTTCTGCTCGGCCGTATCATCATCCGATTAGGAGGAAGGATATAATTCCAACTCCTTCTCAGCCAATAAATAGGAGGAATATGTTGTTGGCGATAATTAAGATTAGCATAGCAATGAGGAAAATTAAGAGGTAGAGAGAGAATTTTGTGGCATGAGGTTCTGAGGCTATGTACCATGTTGCGAATTGTAGAATAGATCATGTTACGAATAGAGCAATGGGGAAGAATATTAAGGAGTATTGGTCTATTTTAAGGTTAAAAGGGATTTTGAAGTTTGTAATGAATTTTCACTCTCAATAGAAGGTAGTGTTTTCCATATTAGAATAGATAGAGAGGATTATGGGAATTAAACTGGTCATGAAGGAAGTTTTGACAGTATATATAATGGTGGTTGGGGAGTTTTGATAGTTCTTGGATAGAAGGGGAAGAAGAATAGGAGTAGAAAGAATGGCCAAGGTTAGGAATATGGAGGTGTTGAGAATTAATGGAAAGTCCATTACTTTTACTTGGACTTGCACCAAGATGAATGGCTCCTAAGACCAGTGGATTGCTATTATCCTTTAAAAGTAAGGGGGCTGAGGTCTTAGGCTCAGATGCAAGAGTTAGCAGTTCTTGTTGGTTAAACCTCCCTCGGCAGGCAAGAAGAGTTTAACTTCTATTTTTAGGATCACAGTCTAATGTTTGGCTTAAAACTATGCTTGCATATGGGGATTCCTGAGATTAGTTCTGGTTTTAGGATGAGGAGAAGGGAGGGTAGAATGTGGAGTGTTATAAGGAGATGTTCTCGCGTATTCGAATTTTGGGTAGTTGTGATGTAAGTTGGGGTTGGTCCTCGTTGGGTTATAAGGAGTATGTAGAGGGTGTAGGCTGCAGTCAGTAGAGTTGCGATTCCGGTTAGGATGATAGTGAATGCAGATCAATTGAAGAGAGCAATTATGATAGTTAGTTCAGCTATTAGATTAGTGGTAGGAGGAAGAGCCATGTTAGTTAGGTTAGCTAGAAGTCATCAGATTCCTATGAGAGGTAGGAGGGGTTGTAGGCCTCGTGTTAAGAGGAGGGTGCGGCTGTGTATGCGTTCATAATTTGTATTAGCTAGGCAAAATAGTATGGAAGAGGTGAGTCCATGTGAAATTATCAAGATTATCGCTCCTGAAAAAGATCAATGGGTTTGGATTATTGTTGCGGCAATGACTAGGCCTATATGGCTTACCGAGGAGTAGGCGATTAGAGATTTAAGGTCAATTTGGCGTAGGCAGATGGAGCTTGTTATTAATGCCCCTCATAGGGCTAAGGTTAGGAATGGGTAGTAGAGGTAGTCGAGCAGGGAGTTTAAGACCATTGAGATACGTATAATGCCGTACCCTCCAAGTTTGAGGAGGAGTGCGGCTAGAAGTATGGACCCTGCGATTGGTGCCTCTACGTGGGCTTTTGGGAGTCATAGGTGTAATCCATAAAGGGGGGCTTTTACTATGAAAGCGAGTAGTAGGGCTAGGCTTGATATGAGGCCTGTTCAGGAGTTTGTAAGGGATGGATGTGAAAGTTTTATTATAATGATGTGCATGGACCCTGTTTGAGTGTGAAGATAAAGGATCGCAACTAATAGGGGAAGAGAACTGACTAGGGTATAGAATAAGAGGTAGACCCCAGCACTTAAACGTTCTGGTTGGCTGCCCCATCGTGTAATTAGAATTAGAGTAGGGATTAAGGTTGCTTCGAATGCAATATAAAACAATATCAGTTCTAAGGCTGAGAAGGCCAGGATGATAAATGGTTGAGCAAGGATTATGGTTATGATAAATATATATTTTCGTGTAGGGGGCTCTTGCTGGAGGTGATTTTGGCTTGCTAACATTATAAGGGGCA
>NW_026990870.1:0-36789 GCF_036250125.1 Pseudopipra pipra
CGTTTTGACAACAGCTTCCTTGTATGCAGCATATGGTGAGCCTAATGAGATTTTTTTTCAAGGGGAAAAAAGAAAGGTAGAAAAGAAATCTTTTAAAACTACTGCTCTTGGTGGTGAAATGATACCTGGTCCTCTAAAGGAATTTGTCCAATTTTTCTTTCAAATGGCAGAAGTTATCTTCTTTTGTTTTGTTATTCTGTTGATTTGCTTCAGCAAAGGGAGATAAAATACTTTCTCTAGATGTTATTACTCAAAATAGTAAAGAAAAAATAAGACCATTGGGATTTTTTCTCTCTCCAAAAAACCCTAGAGGCTGACTTATGCTATCATGTTATAGGAACATTTTATTTTGTCTACACCTGATACATCATCAACAACCCAAAAGTTGTAATGTAGGCATGCTATATCCTTGAAAGTAGAGCTTTAAAAAAAGCTATGTTCTGGGGAAAAAAAGTCCTAGAAGAATGAAATTTTCTAGTAGATCCTTTTGAGTTCTGCATCGGTGCAGAGGGAGGTGAACAGAGAAAAAAGGTCATAATCAGTGCTTAACATTGATAAGTCATTTAATGGGAGGTTGTAACATGTAGGCCATGTAATTTGGCCTCAAATATTTTAAGAGGTCTAATAAAGCAGCAGAATAGGCAGTTCCCAGGTGCCACCTCACGTGGTAAATGTGAAATAGCACTTTTCCCATTACTTGAAATAGACTTAACTAAGGCTGCACTGAGAAACTTGAAACACTACAAAATCTCATAAATCTTCATAATTTCCCACATTTCAGTTCATGGGGAATAATGATAGAAACTTTTATTGTATAGTTTATTTTTGAATACGTGTTAAATAGTTAATACAACTGTAATGGAGATCTTAATTTAGCAGTTTTCTTTGAAAACTACCCTCACACTGTGCACAGCTTCACTTTGCTTTCCATAAATATTACTCAAGACAGAACAGTAAAAGCCCAAATTTAATAATGCAGTTTATTTTGCCTGCGCTTTTTTCTTTAGATTCAGTGCACACTGAATGTTTGGAAAAGTCTGTCTCTCCTGAATCTAGTATTTTCTAATTTGAAGCAGGCAATTATGTAAAAGCATTAATCTGATAAAATGCTGCAGTGTGTTTAGCTACAAAGAAATGTAAAAAAATTGCCTGTTTTTTGCATCAATTGAAGAGGTCGGATTACTGTGCCAGTCCATGGCTCATTTCCCCTTCTTGAATTGATGGGAGTCCTGTTTTATTTGCAATAACTAGCAGAGTTTAGAAGCTGAATTGTTCCACTCTGTTTTGGTACAGGACAAATACTTATTATACTGAAAATGGAAGCTTTTATCTGTTAAAAAAAGACATTAAAGACAGATCTGCCTTATTTTCTATGGATGGGAATTTCTACAACTTCAAAACAATAAGGATGACTGTTTACATCAAAGAAAAAATACATCCCACTCTGTACAATTTTTGGTGAAATTGAGAATTACAGAGTAGAAGTAAACAAATGCACAGTTTATAGGAGTCTGTTTCTGTATTTTGGGTCTGGAAACATAGCATTGTTTTGAAGGTTCAAACCCTCAACTGGTAGTGAGTACTGCTAGTATGACACAATTTTTGGAAGTAGAAATTCAAGGAAGAAGAGGCACAAGAAAAGCCACCTTTAACTGCTCTAGGTGAATATATCTATTGAAGCAAAGGGAAGAAGGACCCTGGTTCTTTTCTGAGAAAGTTGTATGCAGCCTTCTCTGCCTTGCCTGTGATTCAGTTACTTCAGCACAAGTCTTTAAGCTCCCATCTATCTTCATTAGAAAAATCGCTTTTGATTTCAGTAATAGTTTTCTTGGCCCCTGAGGGAGGAGTACACAGACCCTGCACTTCCAGAAAATGAGTATCTGCTACTCCTCAGGAAGAAAATAAAGTGGGGAGGGGTAGCTGTTTGGTGATTGCTAATAATTCAGGAGTATGGTATGACATAATCAAGCTATCAAAATTCCAAAGGCAATGAGTATTCTGGGAATTGGGCAAATCACATTGCATACAGAAAAAACTCATGAACTTGTAGTAAGTTTACAAAGATGGTTACATCTTTACATCTGAAAGTTCAATATATTTCCAAGTAGTAAGAGTAGCATGAGCTGATGACAGGGGATCAGTAATCTATATATATATATCTCTGTTCAGGATTTATTCCCCTCAAAAAACCCCAAACTTTATTTTTTTTCTTGTTGTTTTTAAACAAAAATAACAATTTAATCAACTTACTTACTGGAATAAACAAGTGAAAGAAACTATAAGTATGTGCTTTTGAATAGTCCCAGATTTCAAGTTGGTCAGCTCTGCTTTTGGAGGTGGGAAAGCAGCTTTCCCTTTTCAACTAAGAAACCAAGTCTCAGTTTGATAATTGCTGTTAGACTCTTCCCTTGAAAGACAACCATAAAAATTAATGCCACTTTGGTGGGTTTCTGTTTTTTTAAGGAAATTCTGCACTGTATTTATTTGAATGCTATGACACGAGAACAGAGAGCTGGCACACGAAGCCCAGCATGCTGACTCAGCGATGCAGCCATGGAATGGTAGAGGCGAACGGTCTCATTTATGTGTGCGGAGGAAGCTTGGGAAACAATGTTTCTGGAAGAGTCCTAAATTCCTGTGAAGTTTATGATCCAGCCACCGAAACGTAAGTATTGTATTAATTGTATTAATGTTATTTTTAGTCATTTGGGTCTTTGCTAGCTCTGTAAATGACTCAAGTATAGATGACTAAAGGAAAAACTGTATATGGTAAGGAATTTTCCTGAGTCAGCAGTGAGGAATCAGTTATTTGTAGCTTTACTTGAAAGGCAGTTTTTCTTAAGCAGCTTTCATCCCTGTTTCACTTTCTTAATGATAGGTTTCATTTACATATTTTATACTTATTTTCTATGAACTAGATGGTGACTCTTCCTCTTGTGTTTGGGTTTCTTTTTCCCCAGGTGGACTGAGCTGTGTCCAATGATTGAAGCCAGGAAGAACCATGGGCTGGTGTTTGTAAAGGACAAAATATTTGCTGTGGGTGGACAAAATGGTTTAGGTACTTGAATTCTATTAATTCTCTAGCTGGTCACACAGCAATGAATTCTGCTCTTGTCTATTTTGCAATGAATTCTGCTCTCTTCAACTGAAAAACTCTGAGCAACACCATCACACATCCTGTTGTTGCCACTTTAGTTTTGCATTCCTCTTTTCACCTCCCCACTTCACTGTATCTTATTTTTTAAATTCTTGTACTAATAAGAGTACCGTCAAGTTCAGATATGTACCTCTACTGTAGCCCAGTTCTGAAGTAGTTAACATGGCTAAACCAGGCATCTAAGAAAAGAGAATTAATTTTTTTTTTTTAGTTATTTATGATGTGTTTTGAGATAGTTTAGCATTCTTTTGAGAGACAGGTAAAGGTATAGCCACTATTTTAGGAACTTCAGTCCAAAGACTTAAAGATAGTCAGATATTTTAAAGTGGTGAAAATGTGAGACCTCTTTTGAGTGCCCAGCTTTGAAATAAGACTTACTGTCGTGGGCAGGTCATTTATGATCTGCCTGTTTCCTTGTCTTTAAAACTAGAAGAATAATAGTTTATTTACCAGAATAATTGAATTTTAATTACCAAGGGTTTCTAAAGTGCTTTTCAAAATGGAAAATTCTCATTTATGAGGTTTTAAAGTCACTATTTATGGTAACTGGTATACTTGATATCAGCTTAATGCTATTTTAGAATACAGCTTGATTTTTAATTGGCTACTAAAACTATTCCATCGTGATTGATTCCTAATGCAAAAACGGTAGATGCATTTATTGCCCAAACATTTTATCAATCTGTAACTGCCAGAGCTGCCATCTTGTACAATGTTAGCTGAATGCTCCTTTTAGAAGTGTTAATGACTGTTCTTTCTGGAATAGAATGAGGAAGAGTTATGTATGGGGTGAAAGACTCATACCTCTTAACATGATAGAAAAGTCTCTTAATCTCTCAGATCTAGTAATTCAGGACTGGAAGTGAAAACTGACTCAGAGTTGTTAAATAGGGATAACAGAATGTTTGTGGCTATTGTAAGGTGTAATTACTAACATATTTCTCGAAAAAGCAAATCTTAGTCATAAAATCTACTCTTCTCTAATAACTCTTGGTTTCTTTGGCCCTTATCAAAGGCTTTTACACTTCAGTGATTTTACTAGCATCATGAAGAGAGACATCCTCTATCAGTAAATGGCCAGTTTTGGTAAAGGTACCTGTCAGTCCTCTAGAATAAAATGCCCTAGCTATAGGGAAGTTTCAGATAGATTCCTAAGTTTTAGTCACTAGCCACAAATCCATCACAAATTCAGCATCATTAGTTCTTCTGTTCATGAAGTAGTAACATGTTGGAATCTCTAGAAAGCGTCTAATGTGAATTTGTTACAACACATCTTACTTTCAATCTCCTTTTTACTTTTCTCTGTATTTATACAAGGGTAAACTGCTAGTTTAGAAACCTAGGGTGTTTTTTCAGGTTTGTTTTTTTTACTGTAGGGTTTTTAAAACCTTAAAAATAAAGACTTCAGTTTCATGGAATATTTGCATGCTCTAGTTCAGTCCATACAGTATAATGTAATAAGCAATTATCTATTTCATTGTTTTGTAGGTGGCCTTGATAATGTAGAATATTACGATATCAAGATGAATGAATGGAAGATGGTGTCTCCAATGCCATGGAAAGGTGTAACAGTGAAGTGTGCTGCAGTGGGATCTATAGTCTATGTCCTGGCTGGTTTTCAGGGTGTTGGTCGCTTAGGGCACATTCTTGAATATAACACTGAAACAGACAAGTGGATAGCCAACTCCAAAGTCCGTGCTTTCCCCGTGACGAGTTGTTTAATCTGTGTTGTTGACACTTGCGGGGCAAATGAAGAAACATTAGAGATCTGAAGACCTGTAGGAGATGCTGAGACATTCTTCAAGGACTTGGGGAAAGATGGCTATTGGTGCTTTGCTTCCATATTTTACTGAATCTTGTTAAATTTAATAACAGGAAAAAATGAGATGCAGTCTTTCAATTTGTATATACAGCATATTGTGTAATGTGGATTTTGTCATGCCCATTTTCTTGTCTGTTTTAAGAGATGGGGATGTGTTTTGAGAATCCACTTACCTAGGTAACATCACATGGCATCTTCCTTTAAAAGGGCTGTGGGTGTGGCCTTCTCAAACATAGACCAAATTAAAAATACTTAGAACTCTTCTAAAGCATTTGGTGAAGAAAGGATTTCTGGTTAAATGACACTTTACCAAGGTCAGTTGCAGATACTTCATTTGGTAATGGTGAGTAGGTATAGTTTGGGTCATGAGAAAGATGGGCAAAATTTTTTTCTCATTCATACCTACCTGCAGAAATCTTACCAGGATGCAATGAAGATATTTTCTCAGGAAAGACCAAGGACTGCTGTCTAATAAAGATTCCCAATATTTCTACAACTTTCTAGATCGTGATAGCTGCCCTCTTCCAATGAGTTTCTTCCATCATTTGCATGACTGCTTATCAATTTTTTAAAGTTAGAGAGGCCATATATAGAGATTAGAGAAACATTTTGATGGTCTCTGGCATTTTGGGGAGCTTTCACGGAAAGACTTGGATTCGTTTGGGTTTTTTTATTACACTGAGGTAAGGGAAGTCAAAGGGTGAAGTCGACAAGAATTGTGCACTATAATTAACAAGTTGGAAACTTGGAGTGAATTTTCAGTCTCTCTTCCCAGGCATCAGACTGTACATACTGTGGATGCCAAACTTTTAGCAAAGATGGGAAGAGGAATGGGAAAAGCAAATACAATATACAGATATATTGATTTTCTTCTTGAAAGTGACTGTTTTTAAAATGGCATGAACAGAGTCATTAAAGATACTTTACAGAAGTCTTCAGAAGTTGCGCATGGTTATTCATCTCTGGTCTAGAAGCACAGAGCTCTGTAAATGCTCCCAGCCACCACGATGGTAATTTCTTCATCCAGCATAGAAGTCCAGCCTGTCAAGCTCTCGGTGTCATCAACACTGTGTGCCTCTTCTCAGTTCTGGAGAACTATACAAATGATGTCTGTCTGATGTCTGTCCTGCTCCCATGCTAGTTCATTAATAGCTTCATTGTAATTTTGTCACCTCTCTTCTAACTTGCTAATTTTTTCAGGTCTGTTTCTATGAGACTGTTGAGTTAACCTCAAAAGTTGGTGCTTGCCTACCTGTACCTTGTACCTCACTGGTGCTGTGGATGTTTAGTCTGTTTTAATTTTGAAGGTCCTCCAAATTCTCCTAAGTAGTCTAACTCCTGGTTTTCAAAGTCAGTGCTTCTTTGTAGGCTTCCTCCTGGTTTTCTCCCTCACCCTGACAACTCTGCTTGTACAGACAGGAGTAGATGCGCTCATGGGCTCAATAGCAGTTCCTGCACCTCCGTTCTTTATTCAGCAGTAAGTGAAGGCTGCGTGACTTTTTTCTGCTCCCCCTTGCCTTTCCCTTCTCATAGCCACGAAACAAACGTGTCCCTGGTGCCTCCGCTCCTCGAGAATCCTGGCGAGAACTGTGCCCTTTTTAGGCTGGACAGGCTCTTTTGTCTGGTTTTATCCGCTTTTAAACTTGCGGAGCCCCGTTGTTCTAAGGGTTGTATATTCCTTGGTCCCCAGCGGCCCTCAGCACCTCACCGCCGGCGGCGGGGGGCGGCCACGCTCGTTCTTCGGCTCCTGCGGGGCTGCTGCCGCCTCTGCTGCGGGTTCGGGAACGAGCACCCGCGCTCCGGGCACCGCACCGCCGTCCCCGGGTCCCCGAGCGCGGCGGGGCGAGATGGGGGCGGGCAGGACGGGGGGCTGGAGGCCGCCCCCAGCCCTGCCCCGGTGCCCGCCTCGGGCGCTCCGAGCGGCCGCTGCCGGCGGGAGCTCCGGAGCGGGCCGGGGCTGTCGGCAGCAGCCTCCGGTGCGGCACTCGCGGGGTTGGGCTCCGGCGAAGGGACCGCGGGATATGCCACGAGGCCATGGGAAAGCGGCTCAGGAAACTTCCCTGCCAGGAGCAGCGAGCAAGTGTCCGGCAGCTGCCTGTTGTAGCTGGTGAAAGTTGTTTCGGTTCACACCGGCTCTGGGTGTTTGGGAGCTCCGGGAAGGTGAAGGACACGACGGCGAGGCGAGGGCTGCAGTGATGGCACGGCAGGAACACGGCTGCAGTCGCTTCTCTTTATTTCTGTTGAAGGAGGGTGGTGGTTTGCCAGTTCATTTTGGGCGTTCACACCTGTGAAATTTGATAATGAATCCCTTGTGTGTCTCTACGTAACAGACCACGTAACAAAGGACCATTTCTTCGTAAATATGCAGGGCGATTGTAAGTATGAATCTGTTTTCTTGGAGGTTTTGACTGCTCCTGTCCTTGCAGGCTTTTTGGATGTCTTGCCAGAAGAGCTGCATCTGGAGTATTACAACTGCAGAGCAAAGAATATCATTGGGAATTACGTAAGAATTTTAAAAATGCTGGCTGGTGTGGACACCATGAGATAGGGCTTGTTACTGTTCTTCAGGTTGCCAACTCTTGACTCACTCAGCTCCCAACTCTAGGAGATTACCAGAATGCCAAAATATCCTTCAATTCTGGTATACCAAATAGAGTACTGAAACAGCTGCTGGTCTGTATGCTCTGCCATAATGTCCTCTTTCTGCCTGAGATCCCTCACTCAAATTGTCCCATCTGATCTTACTCCTTATATAAAGTCAAAGAAGTTGACTTAAGGGCAATAGTAGGAGCATTTAGAGGAATTCTCTGTTAATAACAAAAATCTCAGCTTCTTGCCTTGAAGTTTCAGGAAAGCAAAAACCGTTTTTCTCGGCTTAATGAAGTTTCTTTTTTAATTCTGGATATCTTTTTTCAGTTCAGTTGTCAGATCACTCTTTTGTTTTTAAGTCTTCAGTAATAAAGACATGCTTTTCTTTTCCCCCTTTTTAGATAAATGCTGTTAGTTATACAATGGAAAAATCGTCTGCTTCAGTTGAAAGCTTTAAATGCATCTACAAAAGCAATTTGGTAAGTGTTGAGGAAAGGCAAAATGTTCCTCTTGTCACCTTTGAATGAATTAATTTACGCTGATGTTAATTTCAGTTACAAAAGGCTTCTGAGATATAGCTAATTGTGATGTGTCACCTGGGTATATACTCTCGAATCCTGAGATCAGGGAATTGCAGGCAGGTATTACAGACCCCTTTAGTTCACTGAGGAAAAGAGCCAGTCAGGACAAATCCATGTTAGCAAGGCAGCAGCTGGATCCCAGCTTTGAAATATTTTCATTGCAAACCACATGAAAGGGGCCAGAGCTTAGCACAGGAAACTGGATGTGCCAAGGAGAGAGAAGAGAGTGAGTCAAAGCAGTGCCCTAGATAGAGTCACAAAGCACAAGATGAAACAATAAGAGATGAGAACGAGAGCAGCAAGAGGTGATCAAGTCATTGACAGGAAAAAATCTATAGATTTTAACAGATTTGCATTTCTGGAGTGCTTTTCCAGAAAAGAATGTGTAGAGACTGAAAGCATTTTGTTCATAACTGCAAGAGCATGTGATTGTGATGAAAGTGATCCGTGTCAGACTGGGCAGCTCTATTTTTGCTTCAAGTATTTACTGAAAGACAGTTCCCTGTTTTGGAATCTAGTGTTCACTTATGACTTTGGAATTTTTTCAGCTCTCTGCTTTCAAGAACACGGGCACCCAACTGTCACCTGCCTTTGGACTGGGAGAACAGCAAACATCAAGCTTCTGCCTCACCTTCAAGTGGTGCTTTGTTTGGACAGACGGCCAGTGCCTCTGGACATCACGTCACCTCAGCGTCTGCTGCAGTCACCAACACCACCGCCTCAGAGAAGTTATTTACACCCAAGAGTGAATTATCAGCTGAAGAGTGGCAACAGTTTGAAGCAAAGGAGTTCACCATTGGAAAGATTCCTCTTAAGCCACCCCCATTAGAACTTTTAAATGTTTACGACCTTTTAAGTTTATTCAGAAGTAACATGTTTTGAAGTCAAATCAAAGGCTTCCATTTTGTTACTTTTTGTCTCCTCTCTCAAGTCTCTTCTGCAGGAATAAACCCCCAGTTATAAACATTGGAACACTGTATTTTTGTCATTTCTTGGTTATTTTGGATGGACTTTTTACATCTAAGAAATTAAGTGTTGACTCTCTGCCCTCACTGTTTGTCCTAAAGGTGCCTGTATCACTGGCTGGGTATATCTCAGGACTAAAATCCTCACTTCCCACATACTCTGTATTTTGATCTGTATCTTCTTTATCCATCTCTGCCCCAATGTAGGGGTGGAATGGAAGAAACTAACATTTGCACATAAAACCTGATTATCCCATTTACCAAGTCATCAACTGTAAGATAATATTAAAATGCAATGACATGTTTTCCCCATCCTCCAATTTATCAAGTGGCCACCAATGATTACAATATCTTTTCATTTTATCTTTAGTCATTTGATCTCCCCTAAACTTATTCCACTTTTTCAGGATGCCTCCTAGAGAGCTACAGGGCAGAATTGCGGATTAGCATGTTCCTGTTGTTAGATTTAGTAACATTCAAGTTACCCAAGTCCTCTACCCTAAGGCCCAGACCTTCAATAGTTACACGGCTCCACTGGGAAACATACATCATTTGGAAATGGAACAATAATTTAGGGGTTACAGAGGTAGTGCTGGGCTGAAGGTTGGACTGGATGATCCCAAAGGTCTCTTCCAATCTCGATGATTCTATGATTCCATAGCCATGGGCAATATATTCCTTCGTCTCCCTGTAAAGATACGGCACACAAATATTTTACCACGCGGGCTCTGTGGGAAAGGGGCTTATGTGAGTAAGGTGCGATTACAGCCGACGGGAGGGTATTTTACTGTGCCAAGGACTACGGGTTTGCACAAAGCTCCAGCCAAACCCTACTTTGGCTCTGTCAGCAGCCCGTCGGTGTGTTATCCCCCGGTCCCACCGGACCCGTGCCCTCATCCCCGCTCCGGCCGCAGCCCCCGCTCCCAGCACGCGGGCACAACGGCGGCGCTCGCGCCGGCGCTCGCTCCTCCCGGCGCGCGGCGGGCACGTCAGAGCGGCGGCGACGGCGGTGCGGCCATGGGCGTGTGCCAGTTCTTCCTGCGGGGGTACTGCCGCTTCGGGGACCGCTGCTGGAACGAGCACCCCCGCGGCGCCGGCCGCCCCGGGGGCCCCGCACCGCCCTCACAAGGTACTCTCAGCGCAGCGGGCAGGGCCGGGCCGGGCCGGGCCGGCTGGAGGCGGCCCTCGGCCGGCAGGAGCTCCGGAGCCGGGCGGGCCGGGCCCGGGAGTCTCGGCAGCAGGCTCTGGTTTGGCACGCACGGGGTTGGGCTCTGGCGAAGAGTCTGGAGCACAAGTCCTGTGAGGAGAGACTGAGGGAGCTGGGGGTGTTTAGGCTGGAGAGAAGGACGCCCAGGAGAGACATTATCACTCTCTACAACTGCTTGAAAGGATGTTGTAGCCAGGTGGGAGTCAGTCTCTTCTTCAGGCGATCAGCAACAGGACAAGAGGGTACAGTCTTAAGCTGTGCCAGGGACTGCGTAGGTTGAGCATTAGGAAGAATTTCTTCACAGAAGGGGTGATTAGACATTGTAATGGGCTGCCCTGGGAGGTGGTGGAGTCACCGTCCTTGGAGGTTTTTAAGGAGAGACTGGCCGTGGCACTTAGTGCCATGGTCTAGTTGACATGGTGGTGTTGGTCATAGGTTGGACTCGATGACCTCAGAGGTCTTTTCCACCCTACTTGATTCTGTGATTCTGTGACCGTGGGATGTGCCACAATGCCATGGGAAAGCAGCTCAGGAAACTTTCCTGCCAAGAGTAGTGAGCAAGTTTCCAGTAGCCTTATGTTGTGGCCAGTGAAGGCTCTGTGTGTCTGGGAGCTTTGGAAAGGCAAGTGATGCATCGGGGAGTTGAGAGCTGCAGTGATGGCAGGAACACGGCTGCAGTTGCTTGTCCTTATTCCTGCTGAAGGAGGGTCGGGGTTTGTAACACACATGCACAGATGTGTTTAAGGTCTCAGAACGGAACTCTGGAGCTCTCTGTGCTGCAGCAGAGCAGGAGGCAGGAGCTCCTAATGTAAACACGTGGTGAGTTAATTTTTTTTCTGCTAGGGTAGTTTCTTCGTGAAGTGACCTCAACAAAACTGAAACAGTCTCTTTCTGGGATGCCACGTATTATTGGCACGGTGATCTGGTTGAAGGTGTCTCTGCTCATTATGGTACGGGAGAGGTCAGACTAGATGATTTTTAAAGGTGCCTTCCAACCCAAACTATTCCATGGTTCCACATGAGGAGAAGGAGTTCCCATTTACCTCTGACTCCTGAACTACCATGCGTAACTCACTAGGTAAAGCTCACAAAATAATGAGGTTAATTCATTAGGAAAAAACTACATTTTCATTTTAAACTTCTTATTGCCACCATAAGACTGGTTATACTTACAGTTTTTGTTGGTGCTCTTTGTTTCATATCTTAATGATTAAAAATGTCTGTTGTTTGCTTTCTTTGTTTTTTTATTTGGAAGTTACTAGTGGAAGAGGAGGAGGATGGGGTTCCTCTAACCAGAGATACAGCAGTGTTATCCAGCCATCTACCTTCAAGTCTGATACATGGGGTGGCAGCAGAGATCATGGAAGAGGATTCTTTGGCTCCTCTGACTTTGGATCATCAGGCGGCAGCAGCAGAAATGCAGACTTCTCACAGAACAGGTTCTCGGCATTAGCGAACAGTCAGAGTGTTGCTGATGGCTCTAAAGATGAAGAGGAGAGACTTCTGTAAGTTATACTCCTATCTTACTGAAAGCATTTAGAATGAGCAGTTTAAAAGCTTACTAACTTCCTAGAGATAATGCAGAGAAGAGTATCATGAGGAGGAAGCTGGGACATGTAGAAAGAACGATAGAGAACACGACTCCATTTGGTTCTCTGGAATGATGCTGGCATGGGAAGGAAGCAATCTGTGCCTGGGACCTGAGCTGGGCAGCTAAACAGCTGTGATACTAGTAAGATGGTATGGTATTTAAGTTGTGAGCAGGAGGATAAAGGAATAAAACAAATATTTCAGTACTTGAAAATAAAGGGTCATAGCGCCTTTGGGAAAATGAATTATTTGACTTGGTTTTCCAGACAAGAGAACAAATTTTTCTACCAACAGCAAAACTATTGAAACCTGGTTTCACACAGACGTGTTACAGTCAGTTGAGAGTGACCAGCAGATTCAAGGGGATTACAGGGCATGTGCTAAGAAGCAGCAAGCAATGTGATTTCCCGAAGAAAAAAGGTTTTGGAACCACTTTCCACTACTTTTTTTAAGATTTTAACTGTTTAGGGAAACACTTTGTTTTCATGGTAGCAGGTATTGATTTTGACTTTGGACAGAAACCAGGCAATTGTTTCTGGTGGTTTTGTTTTGACCATGTAATTTCACCTTCATCTGTGGTTTTTCTTTGTTTTGTAGAGAATGTGTAGTGAAAGACATGGAAATTTGGGAATCTTCTGGACAATGGATATTTTCATCTTACTCACCAGTGAAAGAAAAGCTGAATGTCTCAGGTAGGTAATGTTTTTAGTATTGTTGCGTATTGCTGCTATTTAGGATGTTTCTGTGACTTGCCTACACTGTTGTACCTCTGTGGAACCATTTGCAAGGTGATGATTTGCCTTGTGATACAACAGAAAGGAATATGAGATTAATGCAAATTAACTTTGGACGTTCACACCTCTGAAGTTCTGTAATGGATCTTTTTCGTGTCTCTGACTGTGACTGACTTAGGACAGACAAAGTACCAAGGCCCATTTCTTCATAACTATGGAGGGTGATTGTAAATATGAATGTGTTTTCTTGGAGGTTTCTGAGGTACTCCTGTCCTTGCAGGCTTTTCGGATGTCTCACCAGAAGAACTGCGTCTGGAGTATTATGACAGCAGAGCAAAGAATATGATTGGGAATTATGTAAGTATTTAAACAATACTGCTGTGGACACTCTTTAGGACAGGACTTGTTACTATTCTTCAAATGGCAACTCTTAACTCATTGAGCTCCCAACTCAAGGAGATTATCAGAATGCCAAAATATTTTTCAATTGCCATGCACCAAATAGAATGCAAAAATACCTGCTGGACACTCCTTGACTTAATCTTGTCCCTGCTTTTGTGTATTATTTGTAGAAGTTACTGGAATGCTGTCTCAAAAATTTAATATCTCATATGCTATTAGTCAGTTTGATTAATATAGCTGGTTATCTAGTGCTTTAAATAGAAGACTGGGAAACTTTATTTTCCCTTATTCTTTTACATGCCTTTATTGCAGGGAACTAATGATGAAAATAGCAGATACTTCTTTTTTAGAAATATATATATTCCTATGGAAGTAACACATACGTTTTTATATAAAATATCTCTCAATTTATGTGTATTGTTCCTTCCTCATAGTCCTGTCAATATCAAGGAAGCTAGCAGAGTTTAATGTTGTGCCAAGAAGAAATAGGTTTGAAATTAGGCTGATGGCAAGTAAACTATTTAGCTATGGAAATTATGTGATGATGGCAAGTGTAAACAATTAAGACTACATTTCACTCTTTCTTCTTGTTCTGGTTCTGTGTTCCAGAAGAAATTGCTGTTGTCACCAGTCTGGCTTCATATGTTTAGATTTACCAGAATTGCATTTTCAGAGACAAGAGATACATAATTTTTTAAAATTTCAATTAAAATAATAAACCAAAATGATTAAACAATATGCTATGCCTGGCTATTAAAAAAAATAAATTATGGTCTCACCAAAGTAGTAAATGCAAGTTCACAAAACTCTCAGTGTATAGATGATAGCTGTATGATACAGTTTTCTCACAAAGTGTTTAAGTACAACATGTCTTTTCCATGTTTCTATTCTTAAACTGGGTCAAAATCTGAATTTTCTGGTCTGTTGTATAAGAGCAGATACCAAGCAACATGATCTTCCAGCATGTGAGTAGACACAAAAGAATTATTGATGTTTGTGTTGTAAGACTCTTTTGAAAAATTAAGGAATTTGTCTACAAAAAGATTATTCATTCCATTCTTAGAGGCATTTGTGACATTAGGTGTTTTACTTTTTTAGGTTTTAAGGAAAATTCAATTAGACCAGGCATTGAATTAGATGTGTTGCTAAACTTAAATATAAATGTAGGAAATTCAAGTTTAAAATTCCCAAAAGGTTATTTGAAGACTTTGCAGTTTCTTGTTTAATACTAAATCTCAGTTATCAAGACAGAGATGCTATTTACTGCTGCACTGTTCTGTGCAGTTATCTAATGGAACACGTTAATGTAATCAAAACTGAATATTTCAGGATGATACTATTAAAATGTTCTGAATGACAGTGTTTTGAAAGTGGGGGGTTTTTTTCTGAAGATATGGAAAAATCTAAGGCCAATCTTAGGACTTGAGCTTACTGAGTGAGTGCATAAGTAGACAGGCCAGAAATCAAACAGAGATTGAAGAGTTTATTCTCATATATTTAAAACTTACATATCTTATGTCATTTGTTTCCTTTTTGCGTCTAATTCAGAAAGAGATAGAACTTGAATTTAAAAAGCCCCAGAATTTTTCTTTTACTATTATCCCTATGTAAAGTACAAAGGTTGGTTTAAGGGCAGTAGTAAGAGAGTTTAAAGGAATTCTTTGCTAAAAACAAAGGTGTCAACTCCTCACCCTGAAGTTTCAAGAAAGCAAAAATCCTGTCGTCTTGGCTTAATGAAGTTTCTTTTTTTAATTCTGGATATCTTTTTTCAGTTCAGTTGCCAGATCACTCTTCTTTCGTTTTTAAGTCTTCAGTAATGAAAACATGCTTTTCTTTCCCCCTTTTTAGATAGATGCTGTCCAACAGTTAGCAGCACAATGGAAAAATCGTCTGCTTCAGTTGAAAGCTTTAAATGCATCGACAAAAGCAGCTTTGGTAAGTGTTAGGGAAAGGCAAAATGTTTCTGTTCTGTGCTAATGTTGACTCTTCCAAGACAGAATCAGCAGACTGGACTGGAATTGCCCTCCAGGCTGTTTTAGGATAAACAGAGTGTTTGGGTAATGCCAGAATGAGGAACTGAGAGATATTTGAAGATAACATTTGAAGATAAAAAAAGTCATTGATTCTGGAAAGGTGACAAACACTTCTGAATCGAGATGTTTTCTCAGAAGCAATTGCTTGAGTTAAAGCTAATAAGCAATAATGGGGGAGACAGAGGAAGTGGCTTTATTTAAGTGGAGTTTCCATGAAGTGCATTAAAGGTTAAGTAGCATGATCCCAGCCCTTGGTCTGTTCGATGCTGAAAGTGGAGAAGCAGGATTTGGGCTTTAGCACAGGAAACTGGATGTGTCAAGGAGAGAGAAGAGAGTGAGTCAAAGCAGTGCCCTAGATAGAGTCACAAAGCACAAGATGAAACAATAAGAGATGAGAACGAGAGCAGCAAGAGGTGATCAAGTCATTGACTGACAGGAAGAAATCTATAGATTTTAACAGATTTGCATTTCTGGAGTGCTTTTCCAGAAAAGAGTGTGTAGAGACTGAAAGCATTTTGTTCATAACTGCAAGAGCATGTGATCGTGATGAAAGTGATCCATGTCAGACTGGGCAGCTCTATTTTTGCTTCAAGTATTTACTGAAAGAGAGTTCCCTGTTTTGGAATCTAGTGTTCACTTACATCTTTGGAATTTTTTCAGCTCTCTGCTTTCAAGAACACGGGCACCCAACCGTCACCTGCCTTTGGACTGGGAGGACAGCAAACATCAAGCTTTGGGCTCTCAAGTAAGTTCCTGCCCTAAGAACCAGCAGATACCAACGTTTTCTGGAGTTTCTCTGCTGCTGCATTTTTTGAAATGCAGCAGTGGTTTAATATGACTGGGGTACCCATTGTAATATTTTTTATCAATTCTGTACTTGCAGGCTTTCCTGTGAGCAGCAGCAGTACCAGTGCCAGCAGTTTCTCTTTTAAAGCCAGTTCCAACCTTATCAATTCCTCATCATCTGGAACCAGCCCTGCTGCTGGGGTCTCTTCTGCTGCTGGTAGTGCTCCTGCGTTTGGGGTGACATCCTCTCCCAGCGCACCCCAACCTGCTGGGTTTGGCAGCCCAGCAGCTCCATCTGCAGCCTCCTTCTCCTTTAAAACAGCTGCAACAGCTGGTGGCTTTGGGACTTCTGGGTTTTCAGGCTTTGGCAGCGCTGCTGCTGTGAACTCTTCCAGCACCACCACTCCGCTCCCAGCCTTCGGAGCCTTTAATGCAGCCACAGCCACTTCTGCCTCACCTTCAAGTGGTGCTTTGTTTGGACAGACAGCCAGTGCCTCTGGACATCACGTCACCTCAGCGTCTGCTGCAGTCACCAACACCACCGCCTCAGAGAAGTTATTTACACCCAAGAGTGAATTATCAGCTGAAGAGTGGCAACAGTTTGAAGCAAAGGAGTTCACCATTGGAAAGATTCCTCTTAAGCCACCCCCATTAGAACTTTTAAATGTTTACGACCTTTTAAGTTTATTCAGAAATAACATGTTTTGAATCAAATTAAAGGCTTCCATTTTGTTACTTTTGGTCTCCTCTCTCAAGCCTCTTCTGCAGGAATAAACCCCCAGTTATAAACATTGGAACACTGTATTTTTGTCATTTCTTGGTTGTTTTGGATAGATGTTTTACATCTAAGAAATTAAGTGTTGAAACTAAAATGAAATGTTCCCTTCTATATGCTGTCCTGTGAAATTCTGGTGAAACACTATATAAAAGGGCTGTGTCAAAAGAAAGAATGTTTCAATCATGTATTCACAGCCTACTGCTAGAAGGAAACAGATGCGCTGCAAGATTGGTTGTTGTTGGACAGCCTTGTCTTTTGCCTCTTCAAAGGGTCCGTGCAGCCTTGGACAGTTGTGTTTGGAGAGAGACGGAGGGCTCCTGTGTGGTCTGTACCATGCCAGATGCTTCTGTCCCCCAGGAGTCATTTTCCTGTGCCAGTTGATGCAATTCAGCTGTTGTGAGTAGTTGTGCCTGAGGTCACCATGCCTGTATGAATGTCACACAGCTGGGGGAGGACAGTCCTGAAAGCATTCATCCTGAAGAAAGAGCTTGTGGGTTGCTATTTTGACACCTCTGAGATGAAACTTTGCAAGCAGTTGCAAAACTGCCTTTCTGTGAACCTACGGAGTTTTGTTGTCAGGTTCTCAAAACTTGATGGGTGTGCACATTAGCAGTACCTTTTCTGAAGTCATGATATTAAGGTATCCATTTTGTTACTAAGATACTCTAAAAGCAGGAGTTGGGAATCTCCCAGAGGATGTCCTAGACTCAGGGATAGTAAGATCTGGTGTTTTCACAAATGGGCTTCTGAGCATCTGAAAAGATGGCAGAGAGCAGTGTGATATGACTTACCTGGCAAGAGACAAGCTATATATTTGGCTGCAGAAGCAGAGATAAGGATAGGATGGAAAAGAAAGCAATAGTATTGCTCTAGGGGGCTCACCAAACTGCAGAAAATAGGCAACAATTTGTTAGACTGAAGAAATCTGCCCCAATATTTGCACTGTGTTTTTTCTTTTCCTGTTCATCCTGTTCTGCTTTTGGTATACTTGATTTCAAAGTAGGTTGCAAGTACAAAGGAGGCTAAATAATATCTTCCTTTTAGCTACAATCCTTTCATTTTTCTTAACTTCTCCTTTTTGCAACTGTTTTGCTGTTTGGTATATGGCTGCTCTCCAGAAAGTCATAATATTGTGGTCTGGCATATAAAAACACATATAGGGTGGCATCAAACTCACAGATGTCACTTACTGCACCTTGATTTAGAACAGGAAATATGAGGTGACTATCCAAGCAAAGATATGTAACATGTCCTGATTAGCAGAAAATCTTGGTCCGTGAAATAGGCTAGAACATTTAAGCTCCACATGATATTTTCAAGTACTTCCCTTGCTTTGATTTATGAGGATTTATGAGTCACTGAAATTCCTGGAGTGTGGTACAAACAACTAATTTGAAGAATGATTTGAAGTTTTTGTTTTCAAGAGATCATGGATTAATCCCCAGACAGTAGCACTTGAGACTGGCTGTATACAGGAGAAAAACCCTCCACTGCCCCAGCTGAGGAAGCAACCCAGCATCTAACAAATGCTCTGCCCTTTTTCCTCCCAGTGATACTAGCAGCACTATCATCTCAAAATGTGATTTAGCAGCTGAGAAGGAAATTATGTCTTAAGAGTTAAGCATCACTGTAGCCATGTGCTCTGTAGTTTCACAACGTGCACTGGCAAGTGGCATGGTAGCTTTACACTGAATGAAGGAAGATGGACTGCAAATAACCAACTGACTAGATTTAAGCCTCAGAGGATAAGCTAAGGGCATCAGCAACAATAAATTAACCAGAAGGCTGAGGAAAGAAGAGCTTTCACAAATGTGCCTGGGAGGGAAAGGAATATGAAAACCCTATTAATACAGGAGCACTGAAGGGAGATTGATAACTCTGAAATGGTGGAAATCTGTTTAAAAAATATTTGAAATGAGGGACAGTTGAAAATCAATGAGGATGTAATGTGGTAACTGATAAAAGCAAGTAAGAAAATATTTGTGAAATGTGATCTTACTGCAGCACAGAGGAAGTCCAGGCAATTTGCTGTACTGGTCAGTAAGGGAATCAGCTAATGGAGTTACTACAGTTCTGGTAAGTGATAGAACACAAGGGATGTGATAGTAGACTGAGGAAATAAGATATATTAGTGAGCAGAAGTACTTTGTTGACAGTTACAAATAATTTGAGGAGATTATAAAGACAGATCATCTGGCTTTCAGTAAGGCATTTGATACAGGCATTTAGGAGGTGTCAGATGTTTATGTGACAGTGATTAGGGTTAGCAGTTAATCAGAAACATCTACAAGTGAGTGAACACTTTTTGTTTCTAGTCCACCTCCCGTGTCCTAATGCAGAGAATAGAGAGAAACTGGGCAATGGTGGAGGAAGAAAGCCACAGGTTGTACTTAGACAATTTAAGTAGATGTCTAATTATATTTGACCTAATAGAAGCCAGCAGCTGAAGGAAGAATCTGGACTACAAGTATTTAGAGAGACAGAGCAAACTGTAGAGTTGAAAGGTGCTGAGAGTAAGTGATATATGAAGTCCTGGTGGTTCAGATCAGTAAAATGTATTTTGAGCTGTAGGAATATCCGACAGCTGCAGTAACGCGCTTAGTTCTGAGCACGCAATTGCCAGAGACCTGCGAGATGACTAGAAGGAGATTCAGAAAGCAAGCAAAGCCATTGGAAATGAGAATTTAGGAGGGAACTTAAGAGCTGAATAAGCTCTGCTTGGTGAAAGCAGAGGCTGTGATATGGAACAACTGTCTTATTGAAAGGGTTCCCTCTCAGGAAGGAGGAAACAGGACTTTTTGAGGCATTGTAGTAACCAGAATATTGCGCTACTTCACAGAAGTCTTAGACAGGAAGTTTTCCACCTGGGAAAGTCCTTTTCTACCTCTGTTAAGATCTAGCCAAGCCAAAAATAAAACACTAGAATCAAATCCCTACCTGTCAGGATTAACAGTTCATGTTCTCAGAGATGCAGCAGTCAGAAGAAGTAGATCTGATCCCTTCCCTTTGAACCAAAATACACCAACACTTTTGCAGAGAGTGACAGAGTGCAACGCTGAGCATTTGGGGCAGGGAGCTGTGTGTGCCTGCCATCTCTCCTGGGAATGATTTAGGGGGCTGTCCATAAAGCAGGACCCTCTTTCCACTGAGTTTAAAGAGGCAGATTAGCTCTCTAATACTGGGAGTGAATATGCCTCCTGGTCTTGAAACTCACACTTGCCTTGAAACTCTCACTTACAATTGCCTGGTTTTCCTGTTAAGAATAGCTAAGTAAAAAAAAAAAAAAAAAAAACAACCAGAGAGTTGTTCATAGCAGCTCCGCCTTAGGCAATATGCTTGTTTAATCTGCAATGCTGTTGCAAATTTTCGATATTGTCTGCAGAATAAAGCTAGGCACCTTCTTACAACACAGTGCCACGCAACAGGCTCCTTGGTGGGACTTACCCTCCTGCAAAAGAACAAAAACAGGTCGTAAAATGGAGGGAAGAAGAGCAAGAACAACAAGACGACAATGTCAGCAGGCTGATCAGCATTTTTGTTCGGGTACGCAGATTGCTTTGTCTTTCCTTCACAGCCAGTAGAGTTTGTTCTTACCATATCGCATGAGAGACATAAGAAACAAGTTTTATGCCTTTCCTTTTCTAGTAAGCAGATCTGTTATATTGCTAGTTGCATATTAGTTATCAGAGAAGCGATCTGGTATTTCAAAATACCTGTTGTACCTGAATTTCTGTTTTGCTATGGCAGTGGGTTTTTAGCAAACTAAATGCTGTTTAGTCAACATCAAGTAAGGCTTCTGCAAGTCTTCCACAGAGCCTTTCTTATCTTTGCAAATCACATGAAATATGCCCGTTGCATATGCCCTACAAGTAATTAGATTAGGTCTAATTATACAAAATAAATCCACCCTTCTGTGTGAATGAAATGAGCAACATTTGCAGGTGTGCATGTAAAACCACGTCACGTCACTTTTAAATGAAGACTAATGAGGTACAGTTTTGATCTCTGATAGCTTTGCTTTTCTGTCTACCCAGTTCTGTTGTTGTTTTTCTCAGTCTCACAAGCATCTGTGCAGCACTGGCTTGTAATGCACTCTGGTAGAGCACTCTTTATAGGCACATGAGATTTTGTTGTTGTAGTTTACCTCTGCAAGTATGGGCTTCTCTTGAAGTATCTGTAATGTTGAAATAGAACTAAAATAAGATAAAACTGAAATAGCAGTTTGTAACCATGGGTTGCATTACAAAAAATAAAAAATAAATTAAAAAAAAGAAAAGCCTGGTATCACTTACTGTTTCTGTATGATAAATGGACAAAAGATGAGGTGGAGAAGAACCCTCTGTATTCAGTATACATAAACTCTTTGGGCAGAAGAGAGCCTTCAGCATTCTTCCACAGCCTGTGTGTTTGCTCAGAAGCTCCCACAGGGCTGGGGACCAACAGGTCTTTGCAAAGTGAAGCACTAACTCAAACTTAACCCTAGGAGCTTGGCCAAGCATAAAAGAGAGACCCAGCCTGCAGGCAGATCTGCCTGCCTTGAGATAAGACTGCCTTAAATTTTACTGCAGATCCTCCTCCCTGGAGTCTGCTTCAGACATCTCTGTCTCTATCTAACCTACCTTTCTGGAGACTGATGTCTTTGCTCCCTGCCCTGTGTGCCTCCCACTCCCCTCTTTTGCATACAGGGAGTCATGACTCCCTTGGCCTCCCCATGCAGGTTTTGCAGATGAAAATGGCCACCAGAAAGCCCTCCTCTCCAGAATTCTGTGCCTCTACCTGAAGCCTACATGGGAATTCACATGATGCCACAATATTCATGATTTGACACCTCCAAGCCAGCCCACAAGCAGAACTGTACATCACAGGTGCTGATGAAGCTCCAGCATGACCTGTCTTTCCAGCTGATGCTGTTTTAAGGTTCTGTCTCATCAGTGCCCTTTACTCACATGTTCAAACTCCATATCACACGATATTTCTAGCAAAATGAATCCAAGTTAACCTTTAATCATCCTCTATAACCACTGGTCAATTCCACCTGCCTGTTCTTCCCAGAAGCTGCCTCTGCCTGTGCTTCTGAGGAGGACACCTAGAAACTCAGAGGTACTAAAGCTCCCCCTGTGCTCAACAAGAAACTGCTTCTGGTTTTCTAGACACCGGTCTGAAACATGTCAGAAGGTTTCTTTTGTCCTAAAGAACAGTGATACAGTGATGTACCTTCCTATTTGGCATATCCTCTAGTCGCCTACCCCTTCAGTAGGGAGCTACAGGGATGGTCTCTGTCCTGAGCTGTGCACTGGGGGCAGAGGTGGCACCACCATTTTGTCATTCATCAGATGTACAACCCTGAAGGAGGTTGTACACCTGAGAAAACGCCTCTGGACCTCCACACAGTAGTGACTGTACTTCATCTGCTAACAGCTGCTTAGTTGTCTGTCTGCTAACAACTGGATTAACTTTCTCCTATTTTTCCCTTCTGAGCATTGCTGTACAGAGGATGAGGAAAAGAGGAGAAAAAAAAGGCACAAAATACTCACAAGTTTGGTGAAATACCTGACATTGCCAGAGGAAAAAAACCTGGACACCCTAACTTTTGCTTATACGCTTGAATCACAAGTCCATCCTTCTTTTCATAGCAAAACTACAGAGCAATGAATATCAAAGAGCACAAGCAATGTAAGTCAGTTCTTGCAGAAGGAAATACATCTGGGTGCCGATAATAAGTCCGTACTGAGGTAACCAAGGTATGTTGGACACCTGATGACATATAAGGCTGTCCTATCTGTGCTGAAAAAACCCCTTTTCTTATGTCTTTATCTACTTCCGTTTGGAAAAATACTGGAAAACATTAAAGAAATTAGTAGAGTGTCTCAATATTAAAGATACTACTGGAGAACAAACAAATAAATGCACATAAGACGCTTCATGATCACAGCTGAAATAAACTGGTTCTGGCAGCAAACTTCTACTTAAGTGGTCACTGGACAGATTCCATCCTTACGACGATCTACTTTGAGAAGATTTATTCTTCCAACAATAACAGAAACAGTCACGAACAGAGGGAGTCCTATAAAGCAACTAAAGAGTACATGAGAACAATATGTGGTGTTTTTTTGTTGTTTTAAAACTGTTGGATTGTGTGTGGCTGTAATTTATAGCTATGTATCCAAAATCATTTACTTAGGAGTCTGTATATATTGCAGTACTTGATGTACAGGAAGAGGAAATAAATTGCATTTTACAGAATTCCCACCTCTGACACTGAGCGTGATGATTCACACATCCCTGGAGGTCAGCCAAGGGACTCAAAAACCATGAAGCCCCAGTGCACTCTGCGCATCTTATACGCCCTGCTCAGCTCTTACAGACCCTCAGTGTGGACACATCTCTAGAAAAGATGCCCCAGGGCTGTGATGCTGGCTGTTAGCCATCTAAAAATTTCCCTATGTAAGCAGGACTCCCAAATACCAACTTGAGTTTCTGATGTAGTGCACAGGAGTTAGAAAACTGCTGAGGTCCAATGCACGATGTTTCCAGTTTATATTCAAACCACTCAGTTTTAACAGGTTTCCTAAAAAAAAACCCATGGTTTTGATTATACTGCCTGATCATCTGTCTGTGATTCCTTCTGCACGAGTCTCCTCTCTGTGGCACGTAAGTGTCTCGGAGATTTGTGTCCTGGATCACCAAAGTGTTACTCCGATCACACAAAAAAAAGGTGTAACTATGTTTCTTATTCTCTGCTGCCACGCTCTTCCTGCCTCCTAAGCGTTGTTATTTGTATTGGCCAAACTGGCAGTCACCTGCTGGCCCTATGACTACCACAAGAGCCTGAGTTAATACAAGAGCAATCTTTGCTTACAATTAATGAATTGTATAGATAATAGGCAAGTACTAAGTAGGATTGTGTTTCCCAGGGCACCAAAGCTGGCTCGGTAGAAGACTGGCTGAGCCAAGGCCATACTGTAGAATCACAAGAGCACATGAAAACACTCCAGCAATGCTGGTGCTTGGCTACCTGGCTGATCATTATATGGTCATGAAATGCTTAGCACAAAGCAGTGATAGTTGATTATACCTGCTAAATACTGCTGTGGTACTAACACTAAGTGGTTCTATTTGCAAGTCTGTTTTGCCAGTTCTTAATTGCAGTGAAACTTGGGAAGATATAAACATCAAAGGAACCCTTTTAGCTAACCAGATAAGTCTTGTCTTTATTCCTATGACCTTTTAAAATTTCTCACCCTATTCAATTTGAAAAGCTGCTGTAGGCTATTAGAATTTAAATTAATACATGCTTATTTGGAGACTGTAAAGGTAAAAGAAAGGTTACATATACTGGTACAAAATTGCTTCCTTTCAATGGTTTGCAGGTACATAAGAAATAGCATTAAATACCCCTCTGGTCTCCCAAATTGCTCTTTGTAATTGCCCAGGCTAGTAATTTTTTAACTAAATTTAAAATCTCTGCTTAAAGATTGCGATGTATCTTGAAGATGTATCTGCCTGCTCTCAGTACTATTTCTGTAAATTATTACTAGCAAAAAACATGTCCATCACTTTCTCCACAAAACCTTCTGCAAAAGCATTAGAGGACTGACTTCTAAAACAACAAGAGAGTTGGGATTAGGAAAGGAACTTAACCAAAAGTCACTAGTGGGAAACAGACCCTTACAGACATTACTATGGCCCTTACAGCCATTTAAATGGCCCTAAAGTGAGACGTAGCAAAAGAACCCGTTCAACAAGAATGCAATGAGTAGGGATAGAGTCTCTTTTAAATTGCCTGCTTTGCCTTAGTCTATATTTGCTCTTATTTAAATAGTAAATAGTTCCCATTTATGTTCCAACCAGAAATAGCTCTTAAGAACTAAAGCCTTTCTTGTTTATCACAGATGCTTGTTTTAAGGAGAAGCCATCTCAAAGCTCTGGATGACTTGGTTGGTCCCCACCCAGCAGGAAATCTTCTTTCTTCTGTTGTAAATAACTGGAAACTTTTTTTTTTTTCAATTTAAAAATAGTATCTATTACAAATATATTCTGTGAGAGAGTTCTGTGTAATCCGAAAACACATGAAAAGCATTCAAATACTACAGGAATGAAAACTATAAAACACATTGTAGATCAATAAAAGACAGATTTTGCAAGTCCCTCTGCTTTCAGTACACAGTTGTGATAAGAGTCATGTTCTGTAATGTGAGCGAAGATTTCCATGAGATTGTATTTTCTGGAGCTTTTAATTTCCATCCACATGAACACACCATGCTGAAGCTTGCTAACAAATGTCACCTGAAGTCCAAAGCTTGTCACTATAGAGCAGGGTAAATATCCTCCCTGGGCTTTTCAGGACACTCAAGTAATGTCCTTAAGCCTTGCTACATTTGACTTCAAAAATTTCATAATGCAGTTTGTTCCTTACTTTTTTATTTAAAGTTGCTGTGGTTCTAAGAGCCTCAGAGACCTGGCAGACGATTCTTAACTAAACACTTTGTGATTTACATACAGTGTTCTGTTTCCCCTGAATTTAGATAGCTAGAAACATTTTTAGCTACTTAAACAAAGGAGCAGTCGTCAGTGTCATGTCTATCCCAGGAAGACTGTATTAGCTCCTGGGAAGACCATGCTGGGCTATCCAGAGGGAGGGGGAGCTGCTTTACGATGTTTCAGTGGGCTGCTCACCAAAATAAAATGGCACCTTCAATCACTTTCTTTCAGAATCTTCCCATTTCATATGGATTAAAAAAATAAATCAAAGTTGCCTTCAAATGTTTTCAGTCACTGCAAGCACATCTTTAACAGGGTATTGGAGTTGCTAGGGGGATATACAGGGTCAGAAATACACTGCCATTCCTCAGCGCAGTGGGCAGAGCGCTAATGGTGGTCATTGATATCTGCATATACAGTTGCACGATGTTTTACATATTGTTATACTTGCAGTGCTCATTTTGCTTAAAGTATTACTAATTCTCCCTTCTCTTGATTTTTCTACCTTACTAGTAGAAATCAAAGTAAATTATTTACCCAAGGAGTAGAGTGCCAAAGAAGTCGCCTTCTTTGTATTCATGTATCTTTTTTGGAGCTACAGATGATGTTTGGAACACCCCACCTCGTTGTGCTCTCTGTTTCCCCACCTGAGATGGAGAGGATGATGAAGAATCCTGTCTTGCAGACCCTCTGCAAAGCAGCCCAAGACAGTAGTTATGTTTTGAACATTTTTTTTCTGAAAATTCTCTTTCCCTTCTCTCCTAAGTCACCTGGTCCTGAGCGCTTACCATGAAGCTTTCTACAATGCTTCAGTTAGATGAGGAGATAGGCATCGTAACTCCCTTTTGTGCTGTTAAGACACAACCAAAAAATTAAAGCAAATAAACTGATCTCACTATTGCAATAGTTCATCTGTGGTTCTATGAGAAAATTTTGAGATGTCTTATCAGGTAAAGACATCTGCCAGAATCCAGAGCTGAATTTCTTCTGAGGAATTGGTGGAAACCATATCCATGCAAAATACTGATCTGAAAAGAGGCTGCTGCTGGCAGTGTTCCAGCCCTGTGACATGATGCCTCAGCAATGCTCTCTACTTGTAGAACCATGGAACCAATTAGCTTGGAAAACACCTTTGAGATCATCAAGACCAGTGTTTAACCCAGCACTGCCAAGCCACTTCTCACTCCGCTGCCAAGCAGCAACACCATCGCAGCAAAGGGCATCAATTGGCATTTTCACTGGGAGGCTCGTTTTTGCTGATCAGTGACCTCCAGCTGAGTTTTGCTACTCAGAAGATTACTTCTGCCTAAAAATGTAAACATCTTTATGTTCAAAGTAAAAGTATTCGGGCACAGAAGGGGAAGAGAACATTAAGTGTGTATCTGGGTGAAATCCAGTAATTAAGCTGTCAAAATAGGTAAATAGTTTAATCGTTTGCTCCCAGTTTTAGACTTTTGAATTTCATCCCAGACAAAAAACAGCATGGCAAGGTAAAGAAGATCTGACTTCCCATTATATTCTAAATAAAACAAATATAGCTGTTTGGGCTATAAACTACATTTCCTTACTTTCATCAATGTCTTGATTAAACTCCTCAATTTGAATAAAGTTCAAGTACATGGACATTTATTAGTAATTAATCTGCCCTCAGCACCCATATATTGTAGTTTTTATTTGCTATCAGAATATCCATGGAAATTCTACTGTTAAGAAAATTGCTCACTGAAGAATTATTTGCAGCTTGGGTTTCCTTGGCCTCTATGTCTTAGCAAATACTGACTTTTCTTATGTTTTTATTTTTCATTCTACAATACACCATTCAATAACCAGTTTTGTATTCAAAAGTTATTTTGTAAGAACAGAAGAACTAGATTTTCTGAAATGTAGCAAACAATTGGGAACTAAAAGATCAAATTATATCTATTTTCATTTCATCATTTTGTTCTTATTTTATAAAAACATATTATTTTGCCTTAATTTGAACACCACTCACCACAACTGCAGGATGAAAAATCAATGTAAATTTATAGAGGTTTAAATGTAAAATCTGTTTTTCTCCTCTTCACTTACACTTCTCATTTATTTAGTTTTTCTTCAGGACTATTCCATTTTTTATACTTTGATGTCAGATACTTACAGTACAGGATTAAATTCAGACTGTTCAGATTGGATATAATATTCCTTACTGAGAAGAATGTCAAATACCACACATTGGATCTAAATTTTTTTTAATAACTTAATGACTTCTTTCCATGTACAGCAGAACTGAACTTTTTGCAGTCTGAATCATTTGCAGTGAAACCTCTTATATTAGGCACGAAAGAGCTTTCTCTTCCTCCCAGGCCACTGGGTACAGTAGTGCTCTGATAAACCAGCTGCAATTAAGCAGTGTGGCTGAGGGAAGATTTGTTAAGCTATTTTGTTCTTTTAGGGGAGATAGTTTAAATTATAGATCTAAGAAGCAAATATTTCTATTACATGGTGCACACACATTTTCTGTAATGATTCTTGCCATGTTATACAGTATTTCTCGTGCAGAGCTCATAGATCTGGTGATCAGTGCTAGACACACACTAGACAGATTTTACCCTCAGTATTTCACTTAAGCCCAGGATTGCAAGTAGGCTGCTGTATTAAATCAATTTTTTGGTTCTCACACAGTAAAGCTGTGTTAGATTTCCCAGTATTGGCAAAGAAAGCTGAAATAAAATAACCATATTCTTGTGTAGATTTAGAACAGAATCAGTGCAAATTTACTGCTCCTATCATATAAATAGAGGATATTGGTATTTAAGATGAATTCAGAAGACTAACTCTTATATATTTAATGTATTTCCTTGCCCACATGTGATCAGAACTGTTAAAGATTATTATGTAATGCCTTTGGGATAAGGACATTAAAAATATACTTTTGTCCCAGTGAAACAGCAGTTCCTGTTGAAGTTTCCACAAGCAGGAGTCCCTGCAGCCATGGGCCAGGGCAGTAACCCTGCCAAAATGCTGATTTGGGGGCTGCACAGCTGCATTACCAGCTTCAGTGTCCTCCTCTGCCCTGCCAGTGCTGTATTGTGACATCAGGGCCTGATCCTGCCACCTGTTACTCTGCAGCAGCCAAAGATGAGTCGATGTAGTGATGGATGTGTGGGAATGGGCAAGTTACAGCACAGCCAGACTGTTCCTCCAGTGCCTCACTTGTTAACCCACAGCCCCACAAAGCCATGACCAGTCTGTGCAAGTGGCAGCAGGCAAACTTGGAAAAACCCAACCCAAACCAAACCCCATATGACCTTTTTCCTTCTATTTCCCTCTAGGCCTTCAAATGAGTCTTCCTCAGTGCTGTCAGCCACAGAAGGTGGATCCAGGTGGATTTAAATCCTAGGGTGACACCAAC
The DNA here is from genome assembly GCF_036250125.1 of Pseudopipra pipra. Taxonomy (NCBI): domain Eukaryota; kingdom Metazoa; phylum Chordata; class Aves; order Passeriformes; family Pipridae; genus Pseudopipra; species Pseudopipra pipra. The sequence continues at coordinate 28,517 of NW_026990870.1, forward strand.
ATACCACTAGGAGCACAATAGCTCCACTAGCCCAGATTTTGCCTTCCTTTTATGCCATAAATGTTACTATCTAAATTGGGCTTCTAAATAGAAAGCTGGTTGCTATGTAATATAATAATCTTTTTTCTTCTGTCTCTATTGCCTGTATATTCACTGCTGAGTCCAACCTCTATGGAAGAGACTACTCTCTGAATTACTGCCATGAGTCAGTGGGAATACAGTGCAAAAATGCAGCATTTTGCCCACTTTTTTGATGTTAACACATTAAAGAGTATGTTATGCTGAAGTTCAGCTGCCAGCTTTTTCATTAATTCTGAGTCCTATTTCAGGGAAACGTGGAGGTTAATTTTAAGCAGTCAAGGCAATTTCACTGGACCATAAAACAACTGAGCTTGTGTGGTGAACTCTTAACCGTAGCCCATAATAAGTGAAACAGCATATACAGGGTAATAAGGTACAATTGAGTACATTCAGTTTACCTTGTTTCTTAGAAAAGTTTTAAAGGAGCTTTACCTGTGAGACTACTTCTCCTTCGGTGTCCTCTCACCGAAGTAACTACATAGCAGATGTTCAGATGTTCTTCTTAACTATATTCACTTTGACAGGTCACCTTTTTGTTTGAGGTTTACTGATTTTATTGCTTCTGGATCGCTTTTTTTGAAGAACTTTTTCTTCTTTTCCTAGCCAAAATATCAACGAATATCTTTAGATATCTTTAGAGAAAAGAACTTTTCAGCAAAAATTTGATTTCTCTCTTGAGCTGAATGATACCAAAATCTATCTTTAATACCTCTGGGCAACAGGGAGGCCCAAATTGATTTCATTATAATATGATGCAAAATATGGGTCTCATGCCGCAATAATCATGTACCTTCACAACATTATCTGCTCTTCTGATTGGAAGAGGTCTGTGTCTTGATGAATCATGGTGACTCTAAACCACATCATTAACAATTCATTAAATCAATATGAGAAAAGTAGTAGAGTAAAACCAATGTTCAGATTGTAATTTAACTGTGGCAGCTGTAACACTGAAAGTGGGTCGGCTGAGTTGCACATGGAGCAAGCCAGAAGCTTACAGAGGCTTTGGAAGACTGCAGGCTACCACCACAGAGCACTGGGATTATCAGGATAGCTACATCTCCTCCTTCACTGTCATCATAGTTAAAAAAACCCCAACCAGCCTACCTGAACAAACTTGCTTTTTTACACACCTTTGAAAAAAAAGTGTGTGGTGCAATCTGAGGGTCAGTATCTGTTCTCGTGCTTTGTCCTCAGCTGCTGGTCATCTGCACGAATTAGCACTTCCATGAGCAAGGAAGCCAAGTCCACCTGTGCAGGATGAGTGGACTGGGGCACTCTGTGGGTTTGAATCTCAAGGCTGAGCTCTTGTGGGAATTTGCTGATGTCGAATTCTGCAGATGTTTTCTTGGATTCCTCTATCTTCCCCACGAGGTTCTTTCATGAAGAATTTTGGGGCACTGTCACACACATGGCTATGACTAAGCAGGGAGTTTAGCATTTGTAGGGAGGGACCAGTGAGAAACTCCCCTAAAAAAGCAGAGAGCTGGCATGCTCATTCGAGCCTTCCCTTAAGAGGAAGTCAGGCCAAAAATAACTTGTATCACAAAAAAATCTAAACCTCCCCTGGTGCCTCTTAAGCCCATTTCTTCTTATCCAGTTGGTTGCTACCTGGAAGAAGAGACTGATCCTCACCTCACTACAACCTCCTTTCAAGTAGTTGTAGAGAGTGATAAAGTCACCCCTGGGCCTCCTTTTCTCCAGGCTAAACAACCCCAGCTTCCTCAGACACGCTGTGGTCATTCTGTGTTCCTGTACTGTCACCAAATGCCAAGTTTGGAAAAGATCTTTAGATTGCAAACAATTTTAGATTGGATATTAGGAAAAATTTCTACACAGAAAGGGTTGTCAAGCATTGGAACAGGCTGCCTAGGGAAGTGATCAAGTCACCATTCTGGGAGAAATTTAAAAGACATGTAGATGTGGCACTTGGGGACATGGTGGACTTGGTAGTGCTGAGTTAATGGCTGGACTCAATGATTTTACAGGTCTATTCCAACCTAAAAATTCTATGATTCTATGACCAATTCCAACACAGGAATTTGGAGAAATGTATGACTGCAAGGAAATACCTTCCCATAAGAAATGGTAAAATGCACAGCTTTAGCTACTACAAAAGCAAAAAATAAAGGTACTAGAATTACTAAAAGCCTCTTTGATCAGTAGCAAGGGTTAATGCATTTTTTAGTGATAAACTGAGACTGATGATACCACAAACTGATCAGGAGGTTTTTTTTCCGGTACAACAAGAACTGCAGACTGGTGAGGCAGCTTTGTTTACATGTTCAGTTCAGTCAGCTGATGGCCATTGTCCCATGTGAAGTGAGACACAGATGATTTCTTCCCAGAAAGGGAGTTTGTCCAGCCTTAAGCAGAGTTCCCTTGAAAGAACACTGGTAATGGCAGACAGCATTTACCTAAACATACCTGGTTGCCAAAACAAGATTGTCTCATTTTCCTTTGCTATCTTGGCTAAAAACCAAGTTCATTCTTCAAATCCCTTCTTTTTTTTTTTTTTCTCTCTTCTTCTTTTTTTCCTTTCCATTTTTTTTCCTTTTTTTTTTAAGTTCTAGTGAGCAGTGATTAACAATTCCTGTATTCATGTTGCATTGATGGCAGTGTGATAGCAGTGTGAGCACGCCAGCTCTGTCAGTCTGGACATGCAGGTACATATGCTGTGTTCACACCCTGTCATCTGACAGGCCTTCAGGTAGCAGAGATGTGTATCTCCTCAATGAGATTTAATAACTGAGGCACTAAAGCTGTGAGATACCAAGCACTTCCTGCCCACGCACTTCTTTGTCAGATGAAGCCCTAAATCTCCCTGAATGTGTGTTTCTTTGCTAAGAGAATGTTTAGGGTATATTTTAAACCTTTTCTCCTTTGTAGTTGCACAATTCAATTCAGTTGTTTAAATTGCAAAGCTGTTTCTCAGAGACCAAGAATAATAATGTAAAAAGTATAAGGTTAATTTAAGATCTGGTGATGTTCCACCAGTTTCAAACAACTTTTCAGTGTTTCAGATAGGCTCATTTTCAGACACAGTCAGTTATGGCTGGGACATTTGGAGAAGTCAGTTCAGTTTGCAAGTGGTCTCTTCAGCCTTCACTTATCATACTTTTCCTTGGCTTTTTATTCTTATTTTCACTTCTTTTACACCTCTGTTCCTCCTAGCTTTTTCTTCTCTTCTTATATGGTTTCCTCCTCTCCTCTTTTCTTATAAATGTTGTTGGCTGCAGCCACAGCACAAGCAGACCCAAAGATTTTCTACCTCAGCCCTTCAGGAATGTGTAGTCTAAGGCCCAAGAGCTGAGTAGGGAGAACGTGAAGGACTGCAGCATCACAGTAAAGCCGCCTTTTAGTTATTATCCCAGCCCTGGTGGCTTTGGATTCTTCTAACCACAGGCCTGATCTTCAGTGCCTTTGAAGTCTATTTACAACATGTTTAATAATTTCCACCAGCTGGTCCTAATTGAGACTGTCACTCAAAATTTATGTAACAATTTCATGTATCAAATAACATGGCAAAAAACTCCATCCTAACCAACTTTATTGTTTTTAGGCTGATAAATTTTTGTTTTTAATTAACAGGCATTTGTTGTCAGCAGCTTTCCTCTGGAGGTTCTCAAAACCCTCCTGGGAATGAGTGTTCAAACCTCCTTTCTCCCCAGCAGACTTGTGCTGAACCACAGTGTTTGAAGGTCACTTTTCACTTCTAGGATTAACAACCTGGAAACAAAGGAGTGCAATTAATGTCCCACATGGTTTAAAAAATAATTGTGAATGGCTTCGAAACCTGACATTTCAACTGGGATGTAGTTGACTGAATAACAACAAAAATGCAACAATCACATGAGGATGTTGCAGTCATATGATTTTTTTGCATAGTCAGTCACAGCTTTGTCTTTGATTTATTCTCTCTTCCCTTTCTGCCAGATAATGATGGCTTAGTTTAAACAAGCCTGGTATCCCTAAGGCTATTGCCTTCACCCTTCTCCCTGGTTTGCAGTAAGAAGGAAGGTTAGCTCCAGCCAGGAGGGTGCTGAAGCATGGAGTCTACATATGCAAGATGCACAAGACTGGACATCAGAGCCTGTGTTACTGAGAGAAATACTGGCTGTGGTGCTCAGGGTAGTGATAGTAACTTACACAGCTAATAGAAAACACTATAAAAATGGAAGAAACTAAGAACAAATAAAAAAATAAAAAATAATAAGTAGTCAGAGTTCCAAAACTTCCTTCCATTGGGCAATCTTTTAATTCTGTTGACAGTGCCTTGGACTTATGGATTTCCACCTTCCTTGCCCAAAATAAAAATGGTTTAGTGTTGCGCAGCTTGGTGGTTTCTGGCTAGCCAGTGTCTCACTTACAAGTGCTATACTTTGGGATCACTGCAACTACTACTGAATTCTCTCTTGAGGACTGTATTTGCTTCTGTGACATGTTGTCTCAGCAAAGCTTGTTCTTTGCTGCAAACAACAGCAAGAAACTTCACAGGGCTGCCAGGGCTGCAACAAAATTCAGCTGCTGCGCTGCCTGCAGAACAACACCTGGGCTGGTGAAGCCCATTGAACCTGAACCTGAACCATTAGGTGCAGAGTTTGCTAATCTGCATGTATTATGCTGCTGCTCTTGAGCCATTGGTTATACCTCATTACTAGGTTGGGCAGCAAAATCTATTTTCTCTTTATCTCTAAACTCCACAAAGTTTATACAATCAAGTCTGTGTGGGGTCATGGCAACTTGCGAGCCAGACATTGACTGGCCATCACCACACCAGGGTTATGATTGCACCTCTAACCATGGTTGCATGGGACATGCATGTACCCACTAAATGTTTAAATAACGTTTTCCTTAACGATCAAGTCTGATCAGGAGCCAAGTCAAGGCATGTGTTTGAATTGGCTGTTCTCCACTTAGTTTACAGTTGTTGCCCAGCATATGGGGAGAGCCATGTGGTTCAGAAGCGATGGGTTCATCAAATGCAGTGAGCTGTTGCAGTAACACTTGCAAATCAGGCTGGGGCAAGAATTAATTTGGATTTCTGGAAATAAATGTTCTTAATTTAAAAACAAATTAAGTACAAAAATTGATCACAGTGCAAAACTAGTATAAAAATGCCTGTGAGGTAAATGGTGTGGCTCTAAACAGGTCTCTTAGAATTCCCAGGGAATGCTGAAAGCAAAGGGAGTGAGTCATAAGCACATGAGCTGAAAGAAGCTGAAGACAAAATCATGCATCTCTGCTTAATTCCATCACATGATGAGTCCCGGGGCCCTTCATTTAATCGGAGAGCAGAGCAGTGGAGAAACTTCATTCTCACTTTGCAGTGGAGACCAGAGGAGTTACCGTACGCAGGCATCGGCCACGCTGCTCCTCCGCTTGCGCTGAGCTGACCCAGGGTCTCCTCTACCATGAGCAGTGTTCGCCACCACCTCGGATTCCTGCTCCTGGCCGAAGCGGTGCTGTGTGCTGCTGCCACGCGTGAGTACTTCCTTCACCCCGTCATCTTTCCCTCCCTGCCTCTGTGGGCTCGACCACCAAAGCCAGTGCAGTAACAACTGCTGCTCCTTGCACATGTGGTGGCTGCTGGAGCTGTGCCTGGGCACCAGTAGGTGAGAGCTAGCTCCAGCTCAGGGTTGCCTGGCTCTGGGTAGAAATGGTGCCTGAGCTGGAGAATTATAGAGTGAGAACTGTTCAGTTATCTATTCCCTGTGCTCTACAGGTACACAGAGCTGACTGGAGCTAAGCCTTGGCTCTTGTCAACAAATTTCTAACAATATTTCCCGTGCTCAAGCACGGCTGAAAAGGTAGATGCAGGGTGGATTTCTCACAGTTTGCTCAGCTCAGCTGTAGCTGGGAGAGGCCAGGTCAGAGACAGTGCTCCCCACTGGGATACCCAGACCTGTGGATCCCCAACCCCAACCTCAGGTAGTCCAGTCAAGGAACTAGATTTGCAAGCCATCATAGGCAGGGACTGGGCTGATCTGCTTCTTTCTGGGCTCTCAATTTGATTCCAGTATTGGGATGACTCCCTGAGCTCAGGGCCAGGAATGTAGAAATGGGATTTTCTGCTCAAATTCCAGAATCTACAGTACGGAAATTGAAGACCTTAAAAGCTGAGCATCCATCTAGCCTTGTACTTGCCTCCAATGGGAAATAGCAGTGGGTGTAGAACTGGGCAAATCAGGCCACTTTGCCAGCTACTGATGATTTACAGGAGCAGAACTGCCTCAGTCAGATGCAGAGTCATTGTATTTAGCAGATTTTACTAGACTTTCTTCCATTTGTTCATTCACTTGCATTTTGATTGCAACCCGTGTAAATTTTTGGGACACACTACATCCTGCCTGCAAGAAATTTCACACCTTAACTGTGCCTTACATGAAGAAGTATCTTTCATGCGCTTAGAACCTGCTGATTTCATTTGATTCTCCTTAACTTTTTACTCTTAGCTTCTTCCTCTGTGCTGTTCATGATTCTGTTTTTATATTCTCCTCTGTCACCTCTTCTCCAGGCTTCAAGACATAGTCTATTTAGCTGTTCCTCAGTTGGAAAAAAATCTATCCCTTTGTAGCATCCTCACCACCTTTCTCTGTATTTTTTTCAGTTTTCTTGTACTCTGCTTGAGTCACAGAGCAGCATGCAGTACTCAAGACATGGAAGTATACAATGCTGTAATGCTCATATTTGTTCTTTATCTAGCCTTTTCCTAGTTTTTCAACTACCAATGAGCACTGCATTCAAAACTGTAAAGCTACAAGACCTCATCCCTGAGTTTAGAGCTACTTTAGAGCCCCTCATTCTCAAAGTAAGGTTACATTTAACTATGCTGACTTTCATACAGTCTGATTCTTGAGTCATTGAGTCTCACACAGTCCTCCCCTCTATTACTTTAATGCACTGCCTTCAGCAGATTAAAGAACTTTACTGTTTACCTGTTTTCCAGATTATAAATATTTTAAATTATTTTAACAATTTAGAAAACTGGGCACTTATTCATAACTTTTGTTTTACATATCCTAATCCATCATTTATCCATCTGAAATCCTTTATTCTTATCCCATAGTAACTTAATTGCTTTATGTGCCTTCAGCAAGGGACCTCATCAAATGCTCTCTGGCACTCAAGCAGACAGTAGCAGGCAGGTCAGCCTTGTTCCCATGCTCTCTGTTTCTCTTAGCAAAACTCAGAATATGTTTGTGAGAAATGCACTCCTTTTACGGCATATCATATTAATGCATTGTCTGCTAATTCTGTTTTTCACTGCTGTTTCTACCAGTTTCTCCAATTTGAGCCTCAAACATTTTGTAATCCTCTAAATCTTCCCTGGAAGTGTTTTTAAAAACTGTCATCACATTTGCCAATTTTTTTTTTCTCAGTCACTGAAGCACTGTTAAGCAAGATGTTACATGCTACGGTTAATAGCTCATTTATTTCACTCTTGAATAACTACCATACTTGGGCCACCCTATCTAGACAAATCTGTAATTTTGTTGATTTTTTCTGTAATTGGGTTTTTTGTGCCACACTTCATTTCGAGGGAGGTTCTCTGTCATTGCAAAGAAAAATTCCAGCACAGAAACCTCCTATGTCCTTTGTGAAAATGTAAACCAATGTATTTGACTATCCTTTTATCTTCCCTGAATGCTTCTTTTGTATCTACATCATCTTTTGGCCCTAGATTTCCCAGCAAGCTTTCCAACTTCCCTTATATTTGAAAAAAAAGAGAAAATTCATAGTTCTTATGTTTTTGCAAGTTGTTCCTCGAATTCTTTTTGGTCTTGCTTTATTATGTTTCTATACATAACTTTAGAAAGTTTACTTTACTGTCTGATGCCAAACATCAGCCTTTATACTTCTAATACACTTTTATCCTCTGTATCTGAGTCATCTTTTTACTGCTGCTGTCCTAACACTGGCTTTTGTTCTCTCTTTCATGGCTAATACACTATCACAGGAAATACTGAACTTCTCATCTTTGCTACATTTTTCACCAAAATGAAAACCAGAATGAGAAATAAGAAAGTCAATTGGAGTATAAGATCTTTTCTCCTATGACCACCTCACCAAAATGATTACAGTAATCAGTAATGGAGTGTAACATTATTCTGTCTATTTCAAACTGAATTGCTCTAATTTTGGTTATGACCAACATCTGTTCTAGAGTGGTTTTCATTGTTAAAGAAGAA
>NW_026990871.1:0-36580 GCF_036250125.1 Pseudopipra pipra
TACCCCCGGGTACCCATCACCCCCCCCCCATAATCCCCAACAGCCACGTGGCCCCACGGCATGGCCGGTGAGACCCCCAGAGACCCCCCCAAGACCCCTGGGTACCCATCAGCCCCCACAGTCCCCAACAGCACGCAACCGAGAGGGGGGCCCCCCAGAGACCCCCCGAGACCCCCGAGTACCCATCACCCCCCCCATAGTACCCATCAGCCACGTGGCCCCACGGCATGGCCGGTGAGACCCCCAGAGACCCCTGGGTACCCATCACCCCCCCCCGAGACCCCCGGGTACCCATCAAACCCCCATAGCCCCCATCAGCCACGCGGCCCCCACGGCATGGCCGTGAGACCCCCAGAGACCCCCCGAGACCCCTGGGTACCCATCACCCCCCCATAATCTCCATCAGCCACGCGGCCCTACGGCATGGCTGGTGAGGGGGGGCTCCAGAGACCCCCGGGTACCCATCACCCCCCCCCCGAGACCCCCGGGTACCCATCACCCCCCACAGTCCCCAAAGCCACGTGGCCCCACGGCGTGGCCGGTGAGGGGGGGCTCCAGAGACCCCCGGGTACCCATCACCCCCCCATAGCCCCCATCAGCCACGCGGCCCTACGGCATGGCCGGTGAGACCCCCAGAGACCCCCCCTGGGTACCCATAACCCCCCCATAGCCCCCATCAGCCACGCGGCCCCACGCATGGTCTGGTGAGGGGGGGCCCAGAGACCCCCAGAGACCCCCGGGTACCCATAACCCCCCCCCCCCAATCCCCATCAGCCACACAGCCCATGGCATGGCCGGTGAGGGGGGGCCCCAGAGACCCCCAGAGACCCCCCCAAGACCCCTGGGTACCCATCACCTCCCCCATAGGCCCCCATCAGCCACGCAGCTGGAGAGGGGGGGCCCCAGAGACCCCCCCATCACCCCCCATAATCCCCAAAAGCCACGTGGCCCCACGGCATGGCCAGTGAGGGGGGGCTCAGGAAACCTCCCCAGACCCCCCACGGGACCCCCAGAGCCCCCCCCCAGGACACCCCTCACTCCCCAGACCCCCCAAGCCCCCCCGTAGCCCCCCGTGTGCCCCTATGGCACAGCGGGGTGGGGGGGGGGAGGATGGAACCTCCAGGGACGTCCCTGGAGCAACCCCAGACCCCCAGAGAAGTCCAGGGACCCCCAGGGACCCCCAGGGACCCTCCCTGGGACCCCCTAATTCCCCCTCCAGGGGACACCCCGGGCACCTGGAGACCCCCCCCTCGGTACCCTCAGAGCCCCCGGGGACCCCCAGGGAACCCGTCACTCCCCATGGGCCTCCAACCCCCTGATCCCCCTGACCCCCCTGACCCTCCCTGACCCTCCCTGACCTCCCCTAGCCCCCCCTGACCCCCCCTCTCTCCTCCCAGGGGGTCTCCCGGGGCCCCGGGGCTGAACCTGCTGCTGCGCCGGACGGCCGAACCATCAACCTGGGGGGCAAGAGCTCAGTGGCCGTGGAACCGGGGGTGAGACCCCCCCCAAACACCCCTGACCCCCAGAACAACCCCCCAAATCCCCTGAACCCCAACACAACCCCCCAAACACCCCTGAACCCCAGCACAACCCCCCCGAACCCAAACAAACCCCCCAAATCTATCTGAACCCCAGCACAACCCCCCAAACCCAAACAAACCCCCAAATAGCCCTGAACCCCAGCACAACCCCCTGAACCCCCCTGACCCCAACACAACCCCCCAAACACCCCTGAACCCCAGCACAACCCCCCAAACCCCAACACAACCCCCCAAACACCCCTGAACCCCAGCACAACCCCCGAACCCCAACACAACCCCCCAAATACCCCTGAACCCCAGCACAACCCCCCGAACCCAAACAAACCCCCCCAAACACCCCTGAACCCCAGCACAACCCCCGAACCCAGCACAACCCCCCCAAATACCCCTGAACCCCAACACAACCCCCCGAACCCCCCCCCAAAACAACCCACAACTCCACCGAACCCCAACACAACCCCCCAAGTCCCTCGAAACCCAGCACAACCCCCGACCCCAGCACAACCCCCCAAACACCCCTGAACCCCAAACAACCCCCTGAACCCCAACACAACCCCCCAAACCCCAACACAACCCCCCAAACTCACCTGACCCCAACACAACTCCCCAAACACCCCCAAACCCCAACAAAACCCCTCAAATCCCCCCCGAACCCCAACACAACCCCCCAAATACCCCTGAACCCCAGCACAACTCCCCGAACCCCCCTGACCCAACACAACCTCCCAAACCCCAACACAACCCCCCGAACCCCCCTGACCCCAACACAACCCCCAAACCCCAACACAACCCCCAAATCCCCCCAAACCCCAACAGAACCCCCCAAATCCCCCCGAACCCCAACACAACCCCCCAAATCTCCCACAACCCCAACACAACCCCCAAATCCCCTGGCACCTCCCCACAACCCCAACCTGAGGGGCAAGAGCTCAATGTCCAAACACCGAGGCTGAGCCCCAAAACCCCCCCTGGCACCCCAAAACCCCCCCTGGCACCCCAAAACCTCCCCTGGCACCCCAAGACACCCCTGGCACCCCAAAACACCCCTGGCACCCCAAAACACCCCCTGGCACCCCCCAAACACCCCCTGGCACCCCCCCAAACCTGGGGGCAAGGGCTGGGTGTCCGTGGAGCTGAGGGTGAGCCCCCAAACCTCCCTGCACCCCAAAACCACCCCTGGCACCCCAAAAACACCCCCCTGGCACCCCAAAACCCCCCTGGCACCCCCACAAACCTGGGGGCAAGGGCTGGGTGTCCATCGAGCTGGGGTGAGCCCCAAAACCCCCCCTGGCACCCCAAAACACCCCCTGGCACCCTAAAACACCTCCTGGCACCCCAAAACCCCTCCTAGCACCCCCAAATCTGGGGGCAAGGGCTGGGTGTCCGTGGAGCTGGGGGTGAGCCCCCAAACCCCCCCCCTGCACCCCAAAACACCCCCTGGCACCCCAAAAACCCCCCTGGCACCCCAAAACACCCCCCTGGCACCCCAAAAACCTGGGGGCAAGGGCTGGGTGTCCATGGAGCTGGGGGTGAGCCCCAAACCCCCCCCTGCACCCCAAAACCCCCCCTGGCACCCCAAAACACCCCTGGCACCCCAAAACACCCCCTGGCACCTCCCAAACCTGGGGGTAAGGGCTGAGTGTCCGTGGAGCTGGGGGTGAGCCCCAAAACCCCCCTGCACCCCAAAACACCCCCCTGCACCCCAAAACACCCCCTGGCACCCCTAAAACACCCCCTGGCACCCCAAAACCCCCCCTAGCACCCCCCAAATCTGGGGGCAAGGGCTGGGTGTCCCATCGAGCTGGGGGTGAGCCCCAAAACCCACCTGGCACCCCAAAACCCCCCCTGGCACCCCCCAAACCTGAGGGCAAGGGTTGGGTGTCCATGGAGCTGGGGGTGAGCCCCAAAACCCTCCCTGCACCCCAAAACACCCCCTGGCACCCCAAAAACCTGGGGGCAGGGGTTGAGTGTCCATGGAGCTGGGGGGTGAGCCCCAAAACCCCCCCTGCACCCCAAAACCCCCCCTGGCACCCCAAGACACCCCCCTGCACCCCAAGACACCCCCTGGCACCCCCTAAACCGGGGGGGCAAGGGCTGGGTGTCGTGGAGCTGGGGGTGAGCCCCAAAACCCCCCTGCACCCCAAAACACCCCCCTGCACCCCAAAACACCCCCTGGCACCCCAAAACACCCCCTGGCACCTCCCAAACCTGGGGGGTAAGGGCTGGGTGTCCGTGGAGCTGGGGGTGAGCCCCAAACAACCCCCCTGCACCCCAAAACACCCCTCTGGCACCCCAAAACACCCCCTGGCACCCCAAAACCCCCCCTGGCTCCCCCAAACCTGGGGGCAAGGGTTGAGTGTCCATGGAGCTGGGGGTGAGCCCCAAAACCCCCCCTGCACCCCAAATCCCCCCCTGGCACCCCAAGACACCCCCCTGCACCCCAAAACCCCCCCTGGCATCCCAAAACACCCCCTGGCACCCCAAAACCCCCCTAGCACCCCCCAAATCTGGGGGGCAAGGGCTGGGTGTCCGTGGAGCTGGGGGTGAGCCCCAAACCCCCCTGCACCCCAAAACCCCCCTGCACCCTCTGACAGCCCCAACCCCCCCCCCCCCAATCCCCCAAACTCCCCCCTGCACCCCAAAACACCCTGCACCCCAAACCCCCACTGGCACCCTCTGACAGCCCCAAACCCCCTCCCCAATCCCCCAACTCCCCCCCTGACCCCCCTTTTCTCCCCCCACAGGACGTTTTCCGCCTCCTGACCCCCGGCGGGGGCGGCTTCGGCCCCCCCGAGGAGGGGGCTGGGGGGGATCCCCCGGGCCCCCGGGACCCCCAGGACCTGTGGGTGCCCCCGGTGCCCCCCGTGCCCCCCAAGACCCCCCAGACCCCCCAGACCCCACAGACCTTCGCCGAGCGCGGCAGCGTCTTCGAGTACCGGCGGGCGCAGGAGGCCGTGTGAGGGACCCCGCTGTGGGGCAGCCCCCAACCCCCGTGGGGCAGCCCCCCAACCCCAGCCATGCACAGACTATAGGGCAGCCCCCCCACCCCATGGGCAGCCCCCCAACCCCAGCCATGCACAGTCTATAGGGCAGCCCCCCACCCCATGGGGCAGCCCCCCAGCCCCAGCCATGCACAGACTATAGGGCAGCCCCCCAACCCCAGCCATGCTCAATCTATAGGGCAGCCCCCGAGCCTGCTGTGGGGCAGCCCCCCAACCCCAGCCATGCACAGTCTATAGGGCAGCCCCCCACTCATAGGGCAGCCCCCCAACCCCAGCCATGCACAGTCTATAGGGCAGCCCCCCCAACCCCTCTATAGGGCAGCCCCCCAGCCCCAGCCATGCACAGTCTATAGGGCAGCCCCCCCACTCCATGGGGCAGCCCCCCAACCCCAGCCATGCACGGTCTATAGGGCAGCCCCCAACCCCTCTATAGGGCAGCCCCCCAACCCCAGCCATGCACAGACTATAGGGCAGCCCCCGACCCCCTGTGGGGCAGCCCCCCAGCCCCAGCCATGCACAGTCTATAGGGCAGCCCCCTGACCCCCTGTGGGGCAGCCCCCCAACCCCAGCCATGCACAGTCTATAGGGCAGCCCCCCCACCCCATGGGCAGCCCCCAACCCCCGTGGGGCAGCCCCCCAGCCCCCGTGGGGCAGCCCCCCAGCCCCAGCCATACACAGTCTATAGGGCAGCCCCCCAACCCCCTGTGGGCAGCCCCCTCAACCCCAGCCATGCTCAATCTATAGGGCAGCCCCCGAGCCTGCTGTGGGGCAGCCCCCCAACCCCAGCCATGCACAGTCTATAGGGCAGGCCCCCCAACCCCTCTATTAGGGCAGCCCCCCAACCCCAGCCATGCACAGACTATAGGGCAGCCCCCCAACCCCAGCCATGCTCAGTCTATAGGGCAGCCCCCAACCCCCCTGTGGGGCAGCCCCCCAACCCCAGCCATGCACAGACTATAGGGCAGCCCCCCAACCCCTGTGGGGCAGCCCCGCAGCCCCAGCCATGCACAGTCTATAGGGCAGCCCCCCACCCCATGGGGCAGCCCCCCAATCCCAGATATGCACAGTCTATAGGGCAGCCCCCCACCCCATGGGGCAGCCCCCTAACCCCAGCCATGCACAGTCTATAGGGCAGCCCCCCGACCCCTCTATAGGGCAGCCCCCCCAACCCCAGCCATGCACGGTCTATAGGGCAGCCCCCCAACCCCTCTATAGGGCAGCCCCCCAGCCCCAGCCATGCACAGTCTATAGGGCAGCCCCCCACACCCCATGGGGCAGCCCCCCAATCCCAGATATGCACAGTCTATAGGGCAGCCCCCTGACCCCTCTATAGGGCAGCCCCCCAACCCCAGCCATGCACAGTCTATAGGGCAGCCCCCTGACCACCTGTGGGGCAGCCCCCCAACCCCAGCCATGCACAGTCTATAGGGCAGCCCCCCAACCCCCTCTATAGGGCAGCCCCCCAGCCCCAGCCATGCACGGTCTATAGGGCAGCCCCCCAACCCCTCTATAGGGCAGCCCCCCAGCCCCAGCCATGCACAGTCTATAGGGCAGCCCCCCACCCCATGGGGCAGCCCCCCAACCCCAGCCATGCTCAGTCTATAGGGCAGCCCCTCCAACCCCCTGTGGGGCAGCCCCCCAACCCCAGCCGTGCTCAGTCTATAGGGCAGCCCCCCAACCCCAGCCATGCACAGTCTATAGGGCAGCCCCCCGCCCCATGGGGCAGCCCCCCAATCCCAGATATGCACAGTCTATAGGGCAGCCCCCCACTCCATGGGGCAGCCCCCAACCCCAGCCATGCACAGTCTATAGGGCAGCCCCCTGACCCCCTGTGGGGCAGCCCCCCAACCCCAGCCATGCACAGTCTATAGGGCAGCCCCCCAACCCCTCTATAGGGCAGCCCCCCAACCCCAGCCATGCACAGTCTATAGGGCAGCCCCCCAACCCCCATGGGGCAGCCCAGCCCTAGGTACGCACACCCCGTGGGGCAGCCCCCCAGCCCCCCCTGTAGCACAGCCCCCCCCAGACACGCACAGTCCATGGGGCAGCCCCCCACCCCCTCCATGGGGCAGCCCCCCCTCTAGATACGCACAGTCTGTGGGGCAGCCCCCCCAACCCCGCTATGGGGCAGCCCCCCAGGCCCCCCCCCAGATACGGCACATTTCGGGGAGCAGCCCCCCAGTTCTGCTGTGGGGCAGCCCCCCCCCTCCTAGAGACGCATAGTCCGTGGGGCAGCCCCCCAACTCCAGCTATGCACCCCTCTATGGGGCAGCCCCCAAACCCCTCCATGGGGCAGCCCCCCAACCCTTCCTAGGGGCATCCCCCCCCTCCAGCTATGCACCCCTCTATGGGGCAGCCCCCCAACCCTTCCTAGGGGCAGCCCCCCCCCTCCAGCTATGCACCCCTCTATGGGCAGCCCCCAAACCCCCTGTGGGGCATCCCCCCCCTCCAGCTATGCACCCTTCTATGGGGCAGCCCCCCCTAGATACGCACAGTCCGTGGGGCAGCCCCCCAACTCCAGCTCTGCACAGTCTGTAGGACAACCCCAGCCCCCCCGTGGGGCAGCCCCCCAGCCCCACTGTGGGGCAGCCCCCCCTAGATCAGCTCAGTCTATAGGGCAGCCCCCCTAGATCAGCTCAGTCTATAGGGCAGCCCCCCTAGATCAGCTCAGTCTATAGGGCAGCCCCCCCTAGATCAGCTCAGTCTATAGGGCAGCCCCCCCTAGATCAGCTCAGTCTATAGGGCAGCCCCCCTAGATCAGCTCAGTCTATAGGGCAGCCCCCCCTAGATCAGCTCAGTCTATAGGGCAGCCCCCCCTAGATCAGCTCAGTCTATAGGGCAGCCCCCCCTAGATCAGCTCAGTCTATAGGGCAGCCCCCCCTAGATCTGCTCAGTCTATAGGGCAGCCCCCCAGCCCCACTGTAGGGCAGCCCCCCCTAGATCAGCTCAGTCTATAGGGCAGCCCCCCAACCCCATGTGGGGCAGCCCCCCCTAGATCAGCTCAGTCTATAGGGCAGCCCCCCTAGATCAGCTCAGTCTATAAGGCAGCCCCCCCTAGATCAGCTCAGTCTATAGGGCAGCCCCCCCTAGATCAGCTCAGTCTATAGGGCAGCCCCCCCCCAGCCCCATTGTGGGGCAGCCCCCCCTAGATCAGCTCAGTCTATAGGGCAGCCCCCCCCCCCAGCTCTGCACCCCCCAGCTCTGCCCCCCCCCTCCCTGGGGCAGCCCCCCAGCCCCAGCCTGTGCCCCCCACACTGGGGGCTCAGCCCCTCCGCCCGGGGGGGCCCCGCCCACATTTGGGGTCTCCTCCTACCCCCCCCCCCGCGTTCCAGCTTCCAATAAATCCTCCTGTGCCCCCCCCCGTGTCTGTGGAGTGAGGGGAGGGGGGGGCCGGGACCCCCAGGGAACACCCCACTGACCCCCCCCTGGGCCCGGGGAGCCCCCCCTGGCTCTGCCCCACACGCCTGGATCCCCCTTCCCACCCCACTGCCCCTGTGCCGTGGGGCAGTGCCAGCACCACACACCCCCCCTGCACTCCAGGCCTTTATTGATCCTGTGGCTGTGCCAGATCAATGGCAGATCGGTGCCAGATCAATGCCAGGTCAGGGCTGGATCAATGCTGGATCAATGCCAGATCAATGCCAGGTCGGTGCTGGATCAATGCCAGATCAATGCCAGGTCAGTGCTGGATCAATGCCAGATCAGTGCTGGATCAATGCCAGGTCAGGGCTGGATCAATGCCGAATCAATGCCAGATCAATGCCAGATCAGTGCTGGATCAATGCCAGGTCAGTGCTGGATCAATGCCAGATCAATGCCAGATCAATGCCAGATCGGTGCCGGATCAATGCCAGGTCAGTGCTAAATCAATGCCAGATCAATGCCAGATCAGTGCTGGATCAATGCCAGGTCAGGGCTGGATCAATGCCGAATCAATGCCAGATCAATGCCAGATCAGTGCTGGATCAATGCCAGGTCAGTGCCGGATCAATGCCAGATCAATGCCAGGTCAGTGCTGGATCAATGCCAGATCAGTGCTGGATCAATGCTGGATCAATGGCAGGTCAGTGCTGGATCAATGCCAGGTCAGTGCCGGATCAATGCCAGATCAATACCGGATCAATGCCAGATCAATGCCAGATAAATGCCAGATCAATGCTGTTTGGTGTTGGATCAGTGCTGGATTGACCCGGGATCGATGCTGGGTCTCTGCCAGACTGATGATGGATCAATGCTGGATCAATACCAGACTGATACCGGATCGATGCTGAACTGATACCGGGTCAATGCTGGGCCGATACTGGACCAATACCAGATCAATACTGGGCTTATGCTGGATCAATTCCTGACAACTGCTCCTTTCGTGCCAGATCGATACTGAACTGATGCCGGACCGATGCCGGATCAATACTGGACTGATGCCAGATCAATACTGGTGTGATACTGGATTGATGTGGGATAAATACTGGACTGAGCCGATACCAGATCAATCCTGGATCAATGCTGGATTGATCCTGAGCCAATACCAGATCAATCCCGGATCAATGCTGGATTGATCCTGAGCCAATACCAGATCAATGCTGGACTGATACTGAGCCGATACCAGATCAATGCTGGATCAATGCTGGATTGATGAGCTGATACCAGATCAATGGCGGATCAATGCTGGATTGATACTGAGCCGATACCGATCGATCCCGGATCAATGCTGGACTGATCTTGAGCCGATACCAGATCAATGCTGGATTGATGAGCTGATACCAGATCAATGCTGGATCAATGCTGGATTGATCCTGAGCCGATACCCGATCGATCCCAGATCAATGCTGGACTGATCCCGAGCCGATACCCGATCGATCCCGGATCAATGCCCGGATCAATTCCAGGGGCTCCGTTTCAGGACAGACTCACCCAGAGCCGATTCGGACAAACCCCGTTTAATCCCCGACAACGGAACGAGACCGGATCAATGCCAGGCTGGGGCCGGATCAATACCAGATCGATACCGGATCGATGCCAGGCTGGGGCCGGATCGATACCGGATCGATGCCAGAGCAGTGCCCGGCTGGGGCCGGATCGATACCGGATCGATACCGGATCAATGCCCGGCTGGGGCCGGATCGATACCAGATCGATACCGGATCAATGCCCGGCTGGGGCCGGATCGATACCGGATCGATACCGGATCAATGCCCGGCTGGGGCCGGATCAATGCCAGGCTGAGGCCGGGACTGATGCCTGATCAATGCTGGATCGATGCTGATCTGGAGCTGGATCAGTGCTGGTTTCATGCTGGATCCATACTGGAATGATGCTGGTCTGGGGCTGGATCCATGCTGGAATGATACTGGTTTCATGCTGGATCCATACTGGAATGATGCTGGTCTAGAGCTGGATCCATGTTGGATCCATACTGGAATGATGCTGGTCTGGGGTTGGATCAGTGCTGGTTTCGTGCTGGATCAATGCTGGATCGATGCTGGTCTGGGGTTGGATCCGTACTGGAATGATGCTGGTTTCATGTTGGATCCATGCTGGAATGATGCTGGATCCATGCTGGAATGATGCTGGTTCCATGCTGGATCCGTGCTGGAATGATGCTGGTCTGGGGCTGGATCCATACTGGAATGATGCTGGTCTGGAGCTGGATCCATGCTGGATCCATACTGGAATGATGCTGGTCTGGGGCTGGATCCATGCTGGAGTGATGCTGGATCCGTACTGGAATGATACTGGTCTGGAGCTGGATCCATGTTGGATCCGTGCTGGAATGATGCTGGTCTGGAGCTGTGTCCATGCTGGAATGATGCTGGAATGATGCTGGATCCGTGCTGGAATGATGCTGGTCTGGAGCTGGATCCATGCTGGATCCGTGCTGGAATGATGCTGGTCTGGAGCTGGATCCATGTTGGATCCGTGCTGGAATGATGCTGGTCTGGAGCTGTGTCCATGCTGGAATGATGCTGGATGATGGTGATCTGGGGCTGGATCGATGCCCGATCGATGTCAGATTGATGTGGGATCGATGCTGGAGTGGAGCCGGATTGACGCTGAATCGATGGTGGATCGATGCCGGATCAATGCCAGGCTGCTGCTGGATCAATACCAGGCTGCTGCTGGATCAATACCAGGCTGATGCTGGATCAATGCCAGGCTGCTGCCGGATCAATGCCAGGCTGCTACTGGATCAATGCCAGGCTGCTGCTGGATCAATACCAGGCTGCTGCTGGATCAATGCCAGGCTGCTGCTGGATCAATGCCAGGCTGATGCCGGATCAATGCCAGGCTGCTGCCGGGTTGATACCGGACCAATTCTGAGCTGATGGCAGAGCGATGCGGGACTGAGGCTGGATCAATGCCTCAGCAATATCAGATCGATGCCTCATCAATATCGGATCAATGCCTCAGCAATATCGGATCGATGCCTCAGCAATATCAGATCAATGTGGGGTTGATGCCAGACTGATGCCAGGCTGATACCGGATCAATGCCAGACCAATACTGAGCCGATACTGAACCAATTCTGATTCCCTGCCGGATCCATACTGGACTGATACTGGATCCATGCTGGATCGATGCCGGGTTGATCCAGATTGACTCCGGATCAATCCCAGGCTGATGCCGGGTCAGGGGGGCTCCTGCCGGACTGATACCGGATCAATGCCAGACCAATACTGAGCCAATACTGAACCAATTCTGATTCCCTGCCGGATCCATACTGGACTGATACCGGATCAATACCGGGTCAAGGCTGGATCGATGCCGGGTTGATCCCAGACTGACAACTCCGGATCAATCCCAGGCTGATGCCGGGTCAGGGGTGGGCTCCTGCCGGACTGATACCGGATCAATGCTGGGTCGAGGATTGATGGATCGATGGATCGATGGATCGATGGATCGATGGATCGATGCCGGGTTGATCCCAGACTGACTCCGGATCAATCCCAGGCTGATGCCGGGTCAGGGGTGGGCTCCTGCCGGACTGATGCCGGATCAATGCCGGACTGATCCCGGATCGATGCTGGGCCAATACCAGGCCAATATCGGGTCAATACCGGATCAATACTGGGTCAATACGGGGACCGACCCTTCCCCGGTGCCGGTGCCAGGCTCAGGGCCCGGCGGGTCCCACCCGGAGCCGCAGAGCCACGGGCAGGTGGTCGGAGCTCGTGGCCAGTTGGGTGATGACCGAGACCCCGGTGACCTCCTGCGGGGACAGCGGGGTCAGGGCAGGGGTCAGGGTCAGGGCAGGGGTCAGGGGTCATGGGGGGAACAGGGGTCACTCACGGTGGGCAGCGGCGGGTGCCCGCGGTGCAGCACGTAATCCACGCGCCGGCCCTGCCAGGGCCGGGGGGCCGCGGGGTCGGGGTGCCCGTCACACAGGATGGGCCCGGCCAGGAACTGCTGCCGGCCCCAGGGGTGGGACAGCGTCCTGCGGGCGGGGGGCACGGGGTGAGGGCACGGGGTGGCACCGGGGTGGCACCGGGGTGGCACCGGGGACACGGGGTGAGGGCACGGGGTGGCACCGGGGTGACACCGGTGGAGCAGGGGACACGCTGTGAGGGCACGGAGTGGGGCAGGGGTGGCACCGGGGTGACACCGGGGACACGGTGTGAGGGCACGGGGTGGCACTGGGGTGATACTGGTGGCACCGGGGGGGCAGGGGACACGGGGTGGCACTGGGGTGACACCGGTGGGGCAGGGGACACGCCGTGAGGGCACGGGGTGGCACTGGGGGACACGCTGTGAGGGTACGGGGTGGCACCGGGGTGACAGCGGTGGAGCAGGGGACACGCTGTGAGGGCACGGGGTGGGGCAGGGGTGGCACCGGTGGGGCAGGGGGCACGGGGTGAGGGCACGGGGTGGCACCAGGGTGACACCGGTGGGGCAGGGGACACGGTGTGAGGGCACGGGGTGGCACCGGGGTGATGCCAGTGGGGCAGGGCACATGCTGTGAGGGCACGGGGTGACACCGGTGGAGCAGGGGACACGCTGTGAGGGCACGGGGTGGCACCGGGGACACGCTGTGAGGGCACGGGGTGGCACTGGGGTGGCACCGGTGGAGCAGGGGACACGGTGTGAGGGCACGGGGTGGGGCAGGGGTGGCACCGGTGGGGCAGGGGACACGCCGTGAGGGCACGGGGTGGCACCGGGGACACGCTGTGAGGGCACGGGGGTGGCACCGGGGTGACGCCGGTGGAGCAGGGGACATGCCGTGAGGGCGCGGGGTGGCACTGGGGACACGCTGCGAGGGCACGGGGTGGCACCGGGGTGACACGGATGGAGCAGGGGACACGCTGTGAGGGCACGGGGTGGCACTGGAGTGACACCGGTGGGGCAGGGGATACGCTGTGAGGGCACGGGATGGCACCGGGGACACGCTGTGAGGGCACGGGGTGGCACTGGGGACACGCTGTGAGGGCACGGGGTGGCACCGGGGTGACATCGGTGGGGCAGGGGACACGCTGTGAGGGCACGGGGTGGCACCGGGGACACACTGTGAGGGCACGGGGTGGCACCAGGGTGACATCGGTGGGGCAGGGGACACGCTGTGAGGGCACGGGGTGGCACCAGGGACACACTGTGAGGGCACGGGGTGGCACCGGGGTGGCACCGGGGTGACGCCGGTGGGGCAGGGGACACAGTGTGAGGGCACGGGGTGGCACCGGGGTGACACCGGTGGGGCAGGGGACATGCCGTGAGGGCACAGGGTGGCACTGGGGACACGCTGCGAGGGCACGGGGTGGCACCGGGGTGACACGGATGGAGCAGGGGACACGCTGCGAGGACACGGGGTGGCACCGGGGACACACTGTGAGGGCACGGGGTGGCACCGGGGTGACGTCAATAGGGCAGGGGACACGGTGTGAGAGCACGGGGTGGCACCGGAGTGACACCGGTGGGGCAGGGGATACGCTGTGAGGGCACGGGGTGGCACTGGGGTGACACCGGTGGGGCAGGGCACACGCTGTGAGGGCACGGGGTGGCACCGGGGTGACACGGATGGGGTGGCACCGGGATGTGGTGGCGCAGAGAGGCGATGGCAGGGGGATGTGGTGACAGGGGGACACGGTGGGACACAGACACGGGCACAGGGATGTGGTGACAGGGGGACACGGTGGGACACAGACACGGGCACAGGGGTGTGGTGACATGGGGACGTGGTGGGACGTGGACGCAGGGGCACGGGGACAGGGGGATGGGGGACGTGGTGGGACAGGGGCACGGGGACATGGTGACAGGGGGACATGGTGGGACACAGGCACAGGGATGGGGTGACAGGGACACAGTGGGACACGGGCACAGGGACGTGGTGTCAGGGGGATGTGGTGGGACATGGGCACAGGGACACAGGGATGTGGTGACAAGGGGACATGGTGGGACAGGGACACGGGGGCACAGGGATGGGGTGACAGGGGGACATGGTGGGACAGGGACACGGGCACGGGGACGTGGTGACAGGGGGACACGGTGGGACACAGGGACAGGGGCACAGGGATGGGGTGACAGGGACACAGTGGGACACGGACACAGGCACGGAGATGTGGTGACAGGGGGACACGGTGGGACACAGGGACAGGGGCACAGGGACAGGGGGATGTGGTCACAGGGACACAGTGGGACACAGACACAAGGGCACAGGGATGGGGTGACAGCGGGATGTGGTGGGACACGGACACAGGGGCACAGGGACGTGGTGACAGGGGGACGTGGGCACAGGGACGTGGTGACACAGGGAAATGGTGGGACAGGCACAGAGGGGCACAGGGACGTGGTGACATGGGCACAGCGTGGCGTGGGGACACGGGTGTGGTGGCACAGGGACAGGGTGTCACGGGAGCGCGGGGACAGCGGGACACGGGGGGGGTGCAGGCACAGGAACATGGTGGTTGGGCCGTGGCGGTGGAGGGGACACGGTGGCACACGGTGACACACGGTGACACCACAGGGACAGAGGGCCACCCCCCCCCCGTCATCCCCTCTCCAGGCCGGTGACTCGGCTGAAGCGCCCCCCTCCCCACCGCATGTCCCCTCCGTGTCCCCCACCCCTGTGTCCCCCTGTATTCCCCTCCGTGTCCCCCCCATGTCCCCATGTCCCCTCCCTGTCCCCCCCCCATGTCCCCATGTCCCCTCCCTGTCCCCCCCATGTCCCCCCCATGTCCCCCCACCCCTGTGTCCCCGTGTATTCCCCTCCGTGTCCCCCCCATGTCCCCTCCGTGTCCCCCCCATGTCCCCTCTGTGTCCCCCCCCATGTCCCCCCCATGTCCCCCCCACGTCCCCCCCATGTCCCCCCCATGTCCCCTCCATGTCCACCCCATGTCCCCTCCGTGTCCCCCCCATGTCCCCTCCGTGTCCCCTCCATGTCCCCCCCATGTCCCCTCCGTGTCCCCCCCATGTCCCACCCATGTCCCCCCCGTGTCCCCCCGTGTCCCCCCCGTGTCCCCGCTGTCCCCAGCCCGTCACCTCTTCATCTTCTCGGGGGTGGACACGGGCTCCTCGTAGATCTTGAGGTAGTTGAGCAACGTCCCTTTGGGGGGGGGACACACAGAGGGGGGACACGAGGGACATGAGCAGGACCCCAGACACGACCACAGCCCCCAGGAGGGGACACGGGGCAGGGGGGACAGCGGGGACCCCGGGACGGGGACAGGGAGGACCCCGGGGGGGTGAGAGTGGGGTCCCGGGGGGGTGACAGTGGGGTCCCCAGAGGGGTGACAGTGGGGTCCCTGGGGGGGGTGACAGTGGGGTCCCCTGGGGGGGTGAGAGTGGGGTCCCCAGGGGGGTGACAGTGGGGTCCCCGGGGGGTGACAGTGCAGCCCCGGGGGGGTGACAGTGGGGTCCCCAGGGGGGTGACAGTGGGGTCCCCGGGGGGTGACAGTGCAGCCCCGGGGGGGGTGACAGTGGGGTCGCCGGGGGGGTGACAGTGGGGTCCTCGGGGGGGTGACAGTGGGGTCGCCGGGGGGGTGACAGTGGGGTCCTTGGGGGGGTGACAGTGGGGTCCCCGGGGGGGTGAGAGTGGGGTCCCCAGGGGGGTGACAGTGGGGGCCCCTTGGGGGTGACAGTGGGGTCCCCGGGGGGGTGACAGTGGGGTCCCAGGGGGGTGACAGTGGGGTCTTCGGGGGGGTGACAGTGGGGTCGCCGGGGAGGTGACAGTGGGGTCCCCAGGGGGTGACAGTGGGGTCCCCGGGGGGGTGACAGTGGGGTTGCCGGGGGGGGGTGACAGTGGGGTCCCCAGAGGGTGACAGTGGGGTCCTTGGGGGGGTGACAGTGGGTCCCTGGGGAGGTGACAGTGGGGTCCCCGGGGGGGTGACAGTGGGGTCGCCGGGGGGTGAAAGTGGGGTCGCCGGGGGGTGAAAGTGGGGTCCCCGGGGGGTGACAGTGGGATGTCTGGGGGGGTGACAGTGGGATCCCCGGGGGGATGGGAATGGGGTCCCCAGAGGGTGACAGTGGGATCCCCGGGGGGTGACAGTGGGGTCATCGGGGGGGGTGACAGTGGGGTCCCCGTGGGGGTGACAGTGGGGTCCCCAGAGGGTGACAGTGGGATCCCCGGGGGGTGACAGTGGGGTCATCGGGGGGGGTGACAGTGGGGTCCCCAGGGGGGTGACAGTGGGGTCCCTGGGGGGGTGACAGTGGGGTCCCTGGGAGGTGACAGTGGGGTCCCCGGGGAGGTGACAGTGGGGTCCCCGGGGGGTGACAGTGGGGTCCCCGGGGGGGTGACAGTGGGGTCCCCGGGGGGTGACAGTGGGGTCCTTGGGGGGGTGACAGTGGGGTCCCTGGGGAGGTGACAGTGGGGTCCCCGGGGGGGTGACAGTGGGGTCCCCGGGGAGGTGACAGTGGGGTCCCCGGGGGGCTAACAGTGGGATCCCTGGGAGGAGTGACAGTGGGATCCCCGGAGGGGTGACAGTGAGATCCCCGGAGGGGTGACAGTGAGGTCCCCAGAGGGTGACAGTGGGGTCCCCGGGGGGGGTGACAGTGGTGTCCCTGGGGGGTGGCAGTGGGGTCGCTGGGGAGGGGTGACAGTGGGGGTCCCTGTGGTGGTGACAGTGGGGTCCCCGGGGGAGGGGTGAGAGTGGGGTCCCCGGGGGTCTCACCTATGGCCCAGGGCTGGTCCTGGCCCGGCCCCCGGCGACAGGGGTCCTGGTACTCCTGGAAGAGCCGGTGCTGCTGGTTCAGTGCGTCACCTGCCCGGGGACACGGCTCTGCTGTCACCCCCCCGGACCCCGGGTGTCCCCCCATGTCCCTCCATGTCCCCAACATCCCCCCCCCCCGCTGTGCCCCTCCATAACTCCCTCATGTCCCCCCATGTTCCCCCGTGTCCTCCCCGTGTTCCCCCGTGTCCCCAGAACCCCCTCGTGTCCTCCCCGTGTGCCTCCATATCCCTCCATATCCCCCTCTGTGTCCCCCTGTGCCCCCTCATGTCCCCGAGTGGCCCCTGTGTCCCCCCATGTCCCATTCCATGTCCCCCCTGTATCCCCCACCATGTCCCTTCACATTCCCTCATGTTCCCACTGTGTCCCCCCATGTCCCCCTGATGTCCCCCTCTATCCTACCACGTCCCCCCCATGTCCCTCCATGTCCCCCTGTGTCCCTCACTCATGTCCCCTCTGCCCCCCATCTCCCCCACATCCCCCCCTGTGTCCCCCCCGTGTCCCTACATGTCCCTACATGTCCCCATGTCCCCCATCTCCCCCACATCCCCCCCCGTGTCCCCCCTGTGTCCCTACATGTCCCCATGTCCCCCTCAGTCTCCTCCATGTCCCCCATCTCCCCCACATCCCCCCGTGTCCCCCCATGTCCCTACATGTCCCCATGTCCCTCCATGTCCCCCATCTCCCCCACATCCCCCCCGTGTCCCCCCTCTGTCCCTCCATGTCCCCATGTCCCCCTCAGTCCCCTCCATGCCCCCCATCTCCCCCACATCCCCCCCGTGTCCCCCCGTGTCCCTCCATGTCCCCATGTCCCCCTCAGTCTCCTCTGCCCCCCATCTCCCCCACATCCCCCCCGTGTCCCCCTGTGTCCCTACATGTCCCCATGTCCCCCTCAGTCCCCTCCATGTCCCCCATCTCCCCCACATCCCCCTCGTGTCCCCCCGTGTCCCTACACGTCCCCCATCTCCCCCACATCCCCCACATGCCCCCCTGTGTCCCTCCATGTCCCCATGTCCCCCTCAGTCCCCTCCATGCCCCCCATCCATGTCCCCACTGTGTCCCCCTCCCCATTTCCCCCCCCGTGTCCCCCACCCCAGTCCCCCCCCCTGTCCCCCCACCCCGGGAGCAGTTGTCGAAGTTGAGGTCCCCGCAGAGGACGTCGAAGGCCACGAGGTCCCCGCGCTGCTCCTGCTCCTGCCGGAACTCCCGGAGCCAGCGGAGCAGCAGGGTCAGCTGCAGGTCACGGACGGTGGCGTCACCTGGGGCAGGGACACGGGGACACGGATGGGGGGACGGACGGACACGGATGGACACACGGACATGTGGGTGCTTGGACACACAGACATGTGAACAGGTGGACACAGGGACATGGACAGACCGGCACATGGACATGGTGGGATGGACACACGGACACATGGACACAGGGGGACACGGACACGTGGGTGCGTGGACACACAGACAGGTGAACAGGTGGACAAGGGGACGTGGTGGGATGGACACACGGACACAGGGGGACACAGACACGTGGGTGCACGGACACACAGACAGGTGAACAGGTGGACACAGGGACATGGACACACCGACACGTGGACATGGTGGGATGGACACACAGACACGGACAGAGGGACACAGGGGGACACGGACACGTGGGTGCACGGACACACAGACATGTGAATAGGTGGACATGGGGACATGGTGGGATGGACACACGGACACAGGGACACAGGGGGACACGGACACGTGGGTGCATGGACACACAGACACGTGAACAGGTGGACAAGGGGACATGGTGGGATGGACACACAGACACAGGGACACAGGAGGACATGGACAGGTGGGTGCATGGACACACAGACACACGAACAGGTGGACATGGGGACATGGACACACCGACACATGGACATGGTGGGATGGACACACGGACACAGGGACACAGGGGGACACGGACACGTGGGTGCACGGACACACAGACACACGAACAGATGGACACGGGGACATGGACACACCGGCACATGGACACGGTGGGATGGACACACGGACACAGGGACACATGGACACACAGACACACGAACAGGTGGACACGGGGACATGGACACGCCAGCACGTGGACACGGTGGGACGGACACACAGACACAGGGACACATGGACACAAGAACAGGGGGCACAGGGACACGAGGACACACCCACGGTGTCCCCCCAGGCCCCCCCTGCCCCGATGTCCCCCCCCGTCCCCACTCACACGCCGGTGCCTGCAGGTGGGTGCAGCCGATGAACCCCACGAGGCGCCGACCCCGCGCCGACCCCAACAGCACCTGGGGGGGGGACACGGCCTGTGGTCACCTCAGCAGGTCCCCGTCACCGCCCCTCACCCCCCCCAGATCCCCCCCCTCACCTGGGCCACCAGCAGCCCCTTGTTGGCCAGCGCGTCCTCGCGGGCGGCGTTGGGGAAGGGGTGGAAGCGGGCGGCCAGCAGCGGGAAGCGGCTGCCCAGGACGAGCCCGCTGCCCAGCACCCGCAGCCGCCGCCGCCGCAGCCCCCCCGGGCCCACCCCCCACAGCACGAAGGGGAACCGGCGGCCCAGGCGCCGGCGCAGGAGCGCGGCCGCGGCGCCGTCGAACACCTCCTGCAGGCACACGAAGTCCGTGTCCGGAGGGATGTGGTCCGAGAGCACCGACGGCGCCGGGGACGACATCGGCGTCCCCGGGACCGGGGTGGACGCCGCGGGCGGGGCAGGTCCCGGTGTTGGGCTGGACAGCGGCACCACCAGTGTTGGCATCGAGTCGTCCGCCAGTGATGGATTGGCCATTGGTGATGGGTTGGCCATCGGTGATGGGTTGGTCATTGATGATGGGTTGGCCATCGGTGACGGGTTGGCCACCGACATCTCCATCCATGGCATCGCGTTGGTCATCGGCACCGGATTGGCCACGGGTGACGGATTGCCCTCCGGCACCTCCAGCCCCAACGCTGGATGGGCCACCATCACCGGATCCTCCACCGGCACCGCCTCGGTCCCGGGCCCGTGCCGCGGCCACGGCGTGCCGAGCGTGCCCCCGTAGCCTCTCTCCTCCCCGTGCCGCGGCCCCAGCAGCCCGTCACGGTCTCCGGAAGGTTCCGTGGGCGCCCCGGGCGCGAGGAGCCGGGCGATGCCCCGGGCACGTCGCCGCGTGCTGCCCAGGTTGCTGAAGCGGGCCAGGCCGCTGGGCAGCAGGCACAGGTTGGCGCTGAGGAAGGTGAAGGAGCGGCGGCTCCGCGGGTCCCAGGGCGGCGCGGGCGCGGTGCCGGCCGCGTGCTGGAGCACCAGGGGCCGGCGGGCGGCCTGGGCCGGGAGCCACAGCAGCAGCCCCAGCGCGCCCAGGGGCAGCGACAGCACCAGCGCCGGCACCAGCGCCAGCCCCGCCAGCACCCGCGCGCCCACCCCCCAAAACCGCCCGCCCCGGGTGTGCCGCCACCGCGCCTCCTGCGCCGTGGTGGGGCGCAGGGCCAGCAGCCGGTCCAGCGCCCACCAACTGGGGGCCAGCAGCCCCCCGGCCACCGCGGCCAGCGCGGCCAGCGCCCGGCTGGGGAAGGGGGACTCCGGCAGCCGCGGGGGGGGCGGCCACGGCATCGGGGCGTCGATGGTGGGGCCACAACCCGGGTCAGAGGCGCCGGTGCAGTTGGGGCAACCTGTGGGAGAGAGACCCCGGTGAGGGGGTGGGGGGGAGTGGGATCTGTCTGTCTGCCGCGTCCCGTCGCTGTGGGGACGCCCCAGGGCCGGGAGTGGGACCCCCCCCCACCCCCCCCCCGGCACATCTCGGCCACCGCAGGAACTTCCCGTGGCCAGGAGTGGGACCCCCCCCCCCAACATGCTGGTGGCCACCCCCACGTCCCAGTCCCCGCGGGAAACTCACGTGGCCGGAGCGGGACCCCCTCGCCCCATCCCGGCCACCGTGGGAAATTCCTACGGCCGGGAGCCGCCCCTCCCCCGCGTCCCAGAGGCCACCGTGGGAATGTCCCTTGGCCGGGACCGTCCCCCGCGGCCCCGGGACCGTCCCCGGGCTCGGCCCCTGTCCCTGGGCTCGGGGGGGGGGGGGGTGACGGGGCTGGCATGGGGGTCCCCCCGCCCTGTCCCTGCAGGGTCCCCCCGGGACCCCCAAGGTCGCCTGTGGTGGGTACAGCCCGAGCTGGGACCCCGATGGCGTCTGCTGGTCCTTTTCTTCCTCACCCTCGTCCCGGGACCCCCCCGCAGCCGCCCACTCACCTGTCACCCGGCTCGGGGGGGGGGTCAGGGGCTTCTGTCACCGGGACCCTGCACACAGCCGAGCCCCCGAGCCCGGCCAGGGGAGTCTGGGGGCTGAGCCTGCCCGGGGAGTCCCGGCCCCGACCCTGCCCGGGGGAGTCCCGGCCCCGACCCCATCCAGGTGAGTTCTGGCCCGGATCCTGCCCAGGTGAATCCCAGCTCCTGCCCCTGCCCAGGTGAGTCCTGGCCCCAACCCTGTCCAGGTGAATCCCAGTTCCTGCCCCTGCCCAGGTGAGTCCCAGCCCGGATCCTGCCCAGGTGAGTCCCGGCCCCGACCCTGTCCAGGTGAGTCCTGGCCCCAACCCTGCCCAGGTGAGTCCCGGCCCCTTACCCTGTCCAGGTGAATCCCAGCACCTGCCCCTGTCTGGGTGAGTCCCGGCCCGGATCCTGCCCAGGTGAGTCCCTGAGCCCCAACCCTGTCCAGGTGAGTCCCAGCCCCAACCCTGTCCAGGTGAATCCCAGCTCCTGCCCCAGTCCAGGTGAGTCCCAGCCCCGACCCTGTCCAGGTGAATCCCAGCCCCTTACCCTGTCCAGGTGAGTCCCAGCTCGGATCCTGCCCAGGTGAGTCCTGGCCCCGACCCTGTCTGGGTGAATCCCAGCTCCTGCCCCTGCCCAGGTGAGTCCCAGATCCTGCCCAGGTGAGTCCTGGCTCGGATCCTGCCCAGGTGAGTCCCAGCTCAGATCCTGCCCAGGTGAGTCCCAGCTCGGATCCTGCCCAGGTGAGTCCCGGGAGGCCGTGACCGGCTGACCTGGCCCGACAGGTTCCTGACACCTCCAAGCCCTGTGGCCACACCAGGGCCGGACACCACACGTGGTCAGTGACACCTCACCTGGGCAGCTGACTCCTTCCTGACTCCTGCCTGGATCCTTCCTGGATCCTTCCCGGATCCTGCCTGACTCCTGCCTGACTTCTGCCTGACTCCTGCCTGGATTCTTCCTGGATCCTGCCTGACTCCTGCCTGACTCCTGCCTGACTCCTGCCTGACTCCTGCCTGGATCCTTCCCGGATCCTGCCTGACTCCTGCCTGGATCCTTCCTGGATCCTTCCTGGATCCTTCCCAGATCCTTCCTGGATCCTTCCCAGGTCCTGCCTGACTCCCAGCATGAGGTGGTGCCAGACACTGGGGTCACTGGGGTCATGGGGTGCACTGGGGTCACTGGGGGTACGGGGGGTTCTGAGAGCACTGGGATTACTGGGGACAGCGGGACACTGGGATTACTGGGGACAGCGGGACACTGGGATTACTGGGGACAGCGGGACACTGGGATTACTGGGGAGAACGGGACACTGGGATTACTGGGGACAGCGGGAAACTGGGGTCACTGGGTGCACTGGGAGTGCAGGGGGTTCTGAGAGCACTGGGATTACTGGGACAACGGGACACTGGGATTACGGGGGACAATGGGACACTGGGATTACTGGGGACAATGGGACACTGGGGTCACTGGGGACAGTGGGACACTGGGGTCACTGGGTGCACTGGGAGTACAGGGTGTTCTGAGAGCACTGGGATTACTGGGGACAGTGGGACACTGGGATTACTGGGACAACGGGACACTGGGATTACTGGGACAACGGGACACTGGGATCACTGGGGACAACAGGACACTGGGATTACTGGGGACAACGGGACGCTGGGATTACTGGGGACAGCGGGACACTGGGATTACTGGGGACAGCGGGACACTGGGATCACTGGGGACAGCGGGACACTGGGATCACTGGGGACAATGGGACACTGGGATTACTGGGGACAATGGGACACTGGGATTACTGGGGAGAACGGGACACTGGGATTACTGGGGACAATGGGACACTGGGGTCACTGGGTGCACTGGGAGTACAGAGGGTTCTGAGAGCACTGGGATTATTGGGGACAGCGGGACACTGGGATTACTGGGGACAGTGGGACACTGGGATTACTGGGGACAACGGGACACTGGGATTACTGGGGACAGCGGGACACTGGGGTCACTGGGTGCACTGGGAGTACAGGGGGTTCTGAGAGCACTGGGATTACTGGGGACAATGGGACACTGGGATTACTGGGGACAATGGGACACTGGGATTACTGGGGACAACGGGACACTGGGGTCACTGGATGCACTGGGAGTGCAGGGGGTTCTGAGAGCACTGGGATTACTGGGGACAGCGGGACACTGGGGTCACTGGGGACAAGGGGACACTGGGATTACTGGGGACAGCGGGACACTGGGATCACTGGGGACAAGGGGACACTGGGATCACTGGGGACAGTGGGACACTGGGATCACTGGGGACAACGGGACACTGGGATCACTGGGGACAGCGGGACACTGGGATTACTGGGGACAATGGGACACTGGGATTACTGGGGACAACGGGACACTGGGATTACTGGGGACAATGGGACACTGGGATTACTGGGGACAACGGGACGTGGGGGTCCCTGGGGACACTGGGGGTATTGGAGGTGCTGGAGTCACTGGGAATGCTGGGGGCACTGGGAACACTGGGGCCACTGGGGAAAACGAGTCACCCCTGGGGGTCCCCCCTGCTCCCACCCTGCGGGTCCCAGGCAGGACCCCCGGGGGTTCCCCCCCTGCTCCCGGCTCGTCCCTTGTCCCCGCGGGTGGCGGGGCTGGCGCGTGCCACGGGTGACTCAGCCCGGGCGTGGCACCTCCTGCCACCACCTCCGGCCACGGGCAGGGAATTCGTGTCACGGGAGCGGGAATGTGAGGGGGGGACTGTCCCTGTGTCCCTGTGTCCCTGTCCCCCGGTGCCCACCCCGAGGGGGCAGTGCCAGGGTCTCAGGTTGTCCTGATGTGGTGACACGGGCGTTGTCCCCGCGGTGCTGGCAGTGGCACTGGCATTGTCCCCACGGTGCTGGCAGTGGCACTGGCATTGTCCCCGCGGTGCTGGCACTGGCACTGGCATTGTCCCCGCGGTGCCAGCCCCCGGGAAGGGCACAGAGCCAGAGCCCCGGCATCTAGAACCGGTTCTTCCCCGCGGGGCCCCGGGGGTTGTGTTTGCCCGGGTGGGGCAGCCGAGCCCTCCCCGCTGTGGCCTTTGAGGTGGCTTCGGTGGCCGGGGGGGCGAGTGGCACCGTGCCCTGGTGCCCCGAGGGTTGGGCAGTGCCAGAGCCGCCTGTGCCAGCTCCGAGCCCGTCCTGGCTCCGAGCCCATCCCGGTTCCCTGCCCGTGCCGGTTTTCTGCCTGTGCCAGTTCCCTGCCTGTGCCACCACCACCGCTGCCACTGCCACAGCCTCTGAGGTGGCTTTGGTGGCCGGGGGGGCGAGTGGGCACCGTGCCCCAGTGCTCTGAGGGCTGGGCAGTGCCAGAGCCGCCTGTGCCAGCTCCGAGCCCGTCCTGGTTCTGAGCCTGTCCCAGTTAGAAGCCCATCCGAGTTCCTGCCAGTGCCACTTCCCTGCTGGTGCCACTTCCCTGCCGGTGCCACTTCCCTACCGGTGCCACTTCCCTGCCAGTGCCACTTCCCTGCCATTGCCACCTGCCACCGGTGCCACTTCCCTGCCAGTGCCACCTGCCAGCGGTGCCACTTCCCTGCCGGTGCCATTTCCCTGCCACCGGTGCCATTTCCCCACCGGTGCCACCTGCCACCAGTGCCACTTCCCTGCCGGTGCCATTTCCCCACCGGTGCCACCTGCCACCAGTGCCACTTCCCTGCCGGTGCCACTTCCCTGCCGGTGCCACTTCCCTGCCGGTGCCACCTGCCACCGGTGCCATTTCCCTGCCGGTGCCACCTGCCACCGGTGCCACTTCCCTGCCGGTGTCATTTCCCTGCCGGTGTCATTTCCCTGCCGGTGCCACTTCCCTGCCGGTGCCACCTGCCACCGGTGCCACTTCCCTGCCGGTGCCACCTGCCACCGGTGCCACTTCCCTGCCGGTGCCACTTCCCTGCCGGTGCCACTTCCCTGCCGGTGCCATTTCCCTGCCTGTGCCACTTCCCTGCCGGTGCCACCGCCACGTCCCGGCCACTCCCCCCTCACCTCCGCACCCTCCAGCGCCGGGGGCCATCGCTGGTGCCACCTCCACCTCCGCGGCGTCCCCGCTGTCCCCCCGCGCCCGGGGGCTGCCGGGGGCCACCGCTGGCCCCGGGCCCGTCATTGTCGCCGCGGGAGCTCCGCAGGTGACAAAACATCCGCCGGCCGCGGGGACGTTCATTAGGGCGGCCGTGCCAGGTCCGGTCGCATTCCTGCCACCCTGCGTGGCCCCGCTGCCACCCCCGCGGGGCGCGGACCCCCGGGACACGAGGGGCCGTGGGGGGGTGGGTTTGTCCCTGCGGCACACGGGGGTTGGTGACCGCGGAGCTGCCACCGCGCCTCGCCCGGAGGTGCCACTCGACCGGTTCTGCCGGGTCAGGTGACCCCCGGGTGACCCCTCCCTCAGGTAACCCCCAGGTGACCCCCGCACGAGCCACGGGGAGGGGTGTCCGGGGTGTCCCGGTCACGGGGGGGGTCACGGTGACGGTGGCACCTCTGGCACCGCGGTGGCACCCGCGGGACTGACACCACCCCCCCTCTGGGTGGCCACACCCCCTCCTCACCTGCCCAGGTGTCTCTTCCCCCCCCCGCGGGACCCCCACGGGGGGACACGGGGGGACAAAATGTGACACGGGGGGACACGGGGGGACAAAATGTGACACCGGGGGGACACGGGGGGACAAAATGTGACACGGGGGGACAAAATGTGACACGGGGGGACACGACCAAGAGTTTCCCTCTGGGGATTTGTCCCCAGACACTTCCCCTTCCTCTTCCCTTTCCCCTTCCTTTTCCTGCCGCCGGACCGAGTGACCCCACGGGGGGGAGGGGGAGGGTGTCCGTGTGTCCCCCCGCACCCCCAAACCCCCATGGAGGGGACACAGGAGGGGACAGAGGGGACACAGAAGGTGACACAGAAGGGGACACAGAAGGGGACACAGAAGGGGACACAGGAGGGGACACAGAAGGGGACAGAGGGGACACAGAAGGGGACACAGAAGGGGACAGAGGGGACACAGAAGGGGACAGAGGGGACACAGAAGGGGACACAGGAGGGGACAGAGGGGACAGAGAAGGGGACACAGAAGGGGACACAGAAGGTGACACAGGAGGGGACAGAGGGGACACAGAAGGGGACACAGGAGGGGACACAGAAGGGGACACAGAAGGGGACACAGAAGGGGACAGAGGGGACACAGGAGGGGACACAGAAGGGGACACAGAAGGTGACACAGGAGGGGACAGAGGGGACACAGAAGGGGACACAGGAGGGGACACAGAAGGTGACACAGGAGGGGACACAGGAGGGGACACAGGGGACACAGAAGGGGACACAGGAGGGGACACAGGAGGGGACAGAGGGGACACAGGAGGGGACACAGAAGGTGACACAGGAGGGGACACAGAAGGGGACACAGGAGAGGACAGAGGGGACACAGGAGGGGACACAGGAGGGGACACAGGAGGGGACACAGGAGGGGACAGAGGGGACACAGAAGGGGACAACAGGAGGGGACACTGCCCGACCCCCCCGGGGGCCCCTTTACCCCCAGGTGACCCCGGTGCTGGGTCCCGACTCCGTTTTCCGCTCCAGAACCGAAAGGAAAAGCGCCCCCGAAAGCGAAAGGAAAAACTCCGCGCCGTGACCTCCCCGCACCAGCGCGGCCAAGACCCCAAACTGGGCGGACTGGGGCGGACTGGGGCGGACTGGGACGGACTGGGGCGGCCGGGGCTCGGAGCGCGGGCTCAGCGCCGGGGGTGGCACTCGGGACCCCCGCGGACCCCCCAGTCCCGCCCTCGCTGCCGGTGCTGTCCCGGCAGGGCTGATTTGGGGGTTTCCAGGGGGGATTCGGGGGGGTCCCGGAGGTTCAGGGGGGTCTTTCAGGGGTGCCAGGACCCCTCCCGGCACGGCGGCCGGGGGGTGATGCGAGGGATTGGCGCGGGGGCACCGCGGGGGCACCGGGGCTGGGGAGGGGAGGGGTCCCTGGAGGAGCAGGGAGGAGACGGGGGGGTCGTGCCGGGGTCCGTCAAGGACCGTGCCGGGTGTCCTGGGTGCTGTGCCAGGTCCTGTGCCCGGTGCTGTGCCCGGTGTCCTGCGGGTGCTGTGCCCGGTGCTGTGCCCGGTGCTGTGCCAGGTCCTGTGCCCGGTGCTGTGCCCGGTCCTGTGCCCGGTGCTGTGCCCGGTGTCCTGCGGGTGCTGTGCCCGATGTCCTGGGTGCTGTGCCCGGTGCTGTGCCCGGTGTCCTGGGTGCTGTGCCCGGTGCTGTGCCCGGTGCTGTGCCGGGTGTCCTGGGTGCTGTGCCAGGTCCTGTGCCCGGTGCTGTGCCCGGTCCTGTGCCCGGTGCTGTGCCCGGTGTCCTGCGGGTGCTGTGCCCGATGTCCTGGGTGCTGTGCCAGGTCCTGTGCCCGGTCCTGTGCCCGGTCCTGTGCCCGGTGTCCTGCGGGTGCTGTGCCCAGTGTCCTGGGTCCTGTGCCCGGTGCTGTGCCCGGTGCTGTGCCCGGTGCTGTGCCAGGTCCTGTGCCCGGTGCTGTGCCCGGTGCTGTGCCCGGTGCTGTGCCGGGTGTCCTGGGTGCTGTGCCCGGTCCTGTGCCCGATGCTGTGCCCGGTGCTGTGCCCGGCGTCCTGCGGGTGCTGTGCCGGGTGCCAGGAATAAAACGTGCGGGTTGGGACAAGACCAGGTCGATAAACGACTAAAGCAGGATAATGATGTGATAATGATGATAACAGTGATCGTCGTCGTCATCGTCGTCGTCACCTTCGGAAATAAAAAGGGAAGATAAACCCCGAGAGAAACAAGAGGTGCCCATCGAGCCCTGGAAGTGCCAGGGCTGCCCCCCAGCCCCGTGCTCTGCGAGGATCCATGTCCTCTGTGTCCCACCAGCTCAACATCCCTCTGTCCCAAAGTCCCTCTGTCCCAAAATCCCTCTGTCCCTCCGTCCCTCTGTCCCAAAATCCCTCTGTCCCAAAATCCCTCTGTCCCAAAATCCCTCTGCCCCTCTGTCCTTCTGTCCCACCATCCCAACATCCCTCTGTCCCTCCATCCCTCTGTCCCAAAATCCCTCTGCCCCTCTGTCCTTCTGTCCCTCCATCCCAACATCCCAACATCCCTCTGTCCCTCCATCCCCCTGTCCCACCATCCCAACATCCCTCTGTCCCACCATCCCACTATCCCTCTGTCCTTCCATCCCCCTGTCCCACCATCCCAACATCCCTCTGTCCCACCATCCCAATATCCCTCTGCCCCTCCGTCCCTCTGCCCCACCATCCCAACATCCCTCTGCCCCTCCGTCCTTCTGTCCCTCCATTCCAACATCCCTCTGTCCCACCATCCCTCTGTCCCTCCGTCCCTCCATCCCTCTGCCCCTCATCCCTCTTTCCCTCCATCCCTCCATTCCTCTGTCCCTCTGTCCCTCCGTCCCTCTGCCCCACCATCCCTCTGCCCCTCCATCCCAACATCCCCCTGTCCGTCTGTCCCTCTGTCTCACCATCCCACCATCCCTCTGCCCCATCATCCCACCATCCCAAAGTCCCTCCGTCCTTCCATCCCTCTTCCCCTCCATCCCACCATCCCACCATCCCAACGTCCCTCTGCCTCTCTGTCCCTCCATCCCACCATCCCTCTGCCCCTCCCTCTCTCTACCCCTCTATCCCTCTGTCCCTCCGTCCCTCTGTCCCTCTGTCCCTCCATCCTCCCACCTCTCCCACGTCCCTCCATGTTTTCCACATATTCCCATCCCTCCATCTTCTCCATCCCCCCATCCCACCACATCCCCCCCAACCCCTCCTCCATCCACGTTCCCCCCATCCCACCACATCCCCCCACCCCCTCCTCCATCCACCTTCCCCACATCCCACCACGTCCCCCCAATCCCTCCTCCACCCACGTTCCCACATCCCACCACATTCCCCCCATCCCACCACATCCCCCCAACCCTCCTCCACCCACGTTCCCCCCCATCCCACCATGTCCCCCCCACCCCTCCTCCACCCACATTCCCACATCCCACCACGTTCCCCCCATCCCACCACATCCCCCCAACCCCTCCTCCATCCCTGTTCCCCCCATCCCACCACGTCCCCCCAACCCTCCTCCATCCACGTTCCCCCCATCCCACCACATTCCCCCCATCCCACCACATCCCCCCAACCCCTCCTCTATCCACCTTCCCCCCCATCCCACCACATCCCCCCCAAACCCTCCTCCATCCATTTCCCCCCCCATCCCACCACATCCCCCCCAAACCCCTCCTCCACCCACGTTCCCCCCATCCCACCACGTTCCCCCCCATCCCACCACGTCCCCCCAATCCCTCCTCCATCCACGTTCCCACATCCCACCACGTTCCCCCCATCCCACCACGTCCCCCCCCCCAACCCTCCTCCATCCACCTTCCCCCCATCCCACCACATCCCCCCAACCCCTCCTCCATCCACATTCCCCCCATCCCACCACATTCCCCCCATCCCACCACGTCCCCCCAACCCCTCCTCCATCCCTGTTCCCCCCATCCCACCACATCCCCCCCAACCCTCCTCCATCCACGTTCCCCACATCCCACCACGTCCCCCCAACCCTCCTCCATCCACGTTCCCCCCATCCCACCACATTCCCTCCATCCCACCACATCCCCCCCAAACCCTCCTCCATCCATGTCCCCCCCCCATCCCACCATGTCCCCCCCAAACCCCTCCTCCACCCACGTTCCCCAAATCCCACCACGTCCCCCCAACCCTCCTCCACCCACCTTCCCCACATCCCACCACATCCCCCCAACCCCTCCCTCCATCCATTCCATATGTCCCCCACATCCCACCACGTCCCCCCCCAAACCCTCCTCCACCCACATTCCCACATCCCACCACGTTCCCCAAATCCCACCACATCCCCCCCAACCCCCTCCTCCATCCCTGTTCCCCCCATCCCACCACATCCCCCCCCAACCCCTCCTCTATCCACCTTCCCCCCATCCCACCACATTCCCCCCATCCCACCACGTCCCCCCCAACCCCTCCTCCATCCATGTCCCCCCCATCCCACCACGTCCCCCCAACCCCTCCTCCATCCATGTCCCCCCCCATCCCACCACGTCCCCCCAATCCCTCCTCCACCCACGTTCCCACATCCCACCACATTCCCCACATCCCACCACATCCCCCCCAACCCCTCCACCCCTCATTCCCCCCATCCCACCACGTTCCCCCCCAACCCTCCTCCACCCACGTTCCCCCCATCCCACCACGTCCCCCCCAACCCCTCCTCCATCCCTGTTCCCCCCATCCCACCACGTCCCCCCCCAACCCTCCTCCATCCACGTTCCCACATCCCACCACATTCCCCCCATCCCACCACATCCCCCCAACCCCTCCTCTATCCACCTTCCCCCCATCCCACCACATCCCCCCCAAACCCTCCTCCATCCATGTCCCCCCCCATCCCACCATGTCCCCCCCCAACCCTCCTCCACCCACGTTCCCCAAATCCCACCACGTCCCCCCCCAAACCCTCCTCCACCCACGTTCCCCCCCATCCCACCATCCCCTCCGTGTCCTTCCACCTCCCCCGTGTCCAGGGCAAGGTCCAGGTGTCCAGGGGGGACCCAAGTGTCCGGGGGGGTCACACAGAGATGTCCAGGGGGGTCACACAGATGTCCAGGGGGATACTTGGGTGTCCGGGGTGGGGGGGCAGGTCCCAGATGTCCCAGGGGGGTCCCGGGTGTCCAGGGGGGGTCCCACAGATGTCCAGGGGGATACTTGGGTGTCCAGGGTGGGGGAGCAGGTCCCAGGTGTCCGGGGGGGTCACACAGATGTCCGGGGGGGGTCCCACAGATGTCTAGGGGGATACTCGGGTGTCCGGGGTGGGGGGGCAGGTCCCAGGTGTCCCGGGGGGGTCCCGGGTGTCCACGGGGGGTTCCACAGATGTCCAGGGGGGGATCCAAGTGTCCAGGGGGGGTCACACAGATGTCCGGGGGGGTCCCACAGATGTCCAGGGGGATACTCGGGTGTCCGGGGTAGGGGACAGGTCCCAGGTGTCCCGGGGGGGTCCCGGGTGTCCAGGGGGGGTCACACAGATGTCCGGGGGGGTCCCACAGATGTCCAGGGGGATACTCGGGTGTCCGGGGTAGGGGACAGGTCCCAGGTGTCCCGGGGGGGGTCCCGGGTGTCCAGGGGGGGGTCACACAGATGTCCGGGGGGGGTCACACAGATGTCCAGGGGGATACTTGGGTGTCCAGGGTGGGGGGGCAGGTCCCAGGTGTCCAGGGGGGAATCCAAGTGTCCGGGGGGGTCACACAGATGTCCAGGGGGATCCTCGGGTGTCCCGGGTGGGGGGGCAGGTCCCAGGTGTCCCAGGGGGGTCCCGGCTGTCCGGGGGGGTCACACAGATGTCCGGGGGGATACTCGGGTGTCCGGGGTAGGGGGGCAGGTACCAGGTGTCCAGGGGGATCCAAGTGCCCGGGGGGGGTCCCACAGATGTCCAGGGGGGGTCCCACAGATGTCCAGGGGGATACTCGGGTGTCCAGGGTGGGGGGGCAGGTCCCAGGTGTCCAGGGGGGATCCAAGTGCCCGGGGGGGGGGATCCCACAGATGTCCAGGGGGATCCTCGGGTGTCCGGGGTAGGGGACAGGTCCCAGGTGTCCCAGGGGGGTCACACAGATGTCCAGGGGGGGGTCACACAGATGTCCAGGGGGATCCTCGGGTGTCCGGGGGGGGGACAGGTCCCAGATGTCCCAGGGGGGTCCCACAGATGTCCAGGGGGGGTCACACAGATGTCCAGGGGAATACTCGGGTGTCCAGGGGGTGGGGGCAGGTCCCAGGTGTCCAGGGGGGATCCAGGTGTCCAGGGGGGTCACACAGATGTCCAGGGGGATACTCAGATGTCCGGGGTGGGGCAGGTCCCAGATGTCCTGGGGGGGTCCCGGCTGTCCGGGGGGGGGTCACAGAGATGTCCAGGGGGGGTCACACAGATGTCCAGGGGGATCCTCGGGTGTCTGGGGTGGGGGGCAGGTCCCAGATGTCCCGGGGGGGTCCCAGGTGTCTGGGGGGGGGTCACACAGATGTCCAGGGGGGTCACACAGATGTCCAGGGGGATCCTCAGGTGTCCGGGGGGGGGAGCAGGTCCCAGGTGTCCCGGGGGGGTCCCGGG
This sequence comes from Pseudopipra pipra, assembly GCF_036250125.1. Classification (NCBI taxonomy): domain Eukaryota; kingdom Metazoa; phylum Chordata; class Aves; order Passeriformes; family Pipridae; genus Pseudopipra; species Pseudopipra pipra. The sequence goes on from NW_026990871.1 coordinate 32,094, forward strand.
GTGTCTGGGGGACACAGAAGTGTCCTGGGGAGACAGGGAGGTGTCCCGGGGGGGGGGGGGGGGAACTCAGGAGTCCGTGGGGGTCCCGGGTGTCCAGGGGGAAGGGACATCCAGGGAAGGACACGGATGCCATGGGGGAAACCATCCAGGGCGGATCCGAGTGTTCCAGGGGGGTCTCGGGTGTCGGGGGGGGCGGATTAAGGTGTTGGGGGGGACACACAAGTGTCCGGGGAGGGGACCCGGGTGTCCGGGGGGGCTCAGGAGTCTTGAGGGGGACACCCCAGGTGTCGGGGGACACCCCAGGTGTTGGGGGACGCCCCAGGTGCCCGAGGGGGGGCCACCCACATGCCCGGGGGTGTCCCGGGGGTCGGGGGGGGGGGACAGGACTCAGGATTTCGGAGAGGGGAACACACGAGTGTCCGGGGGGGGGACTCGGTGTCCGGGGGGGCTCAGGAGTCTTGAGGGGGACACCCAGGTGTTGGGGGACACCCAGGTGTTGGGGGACACCCAGGTGCCCGAGGGGGGACACCCACATGTCCGGGGGTGTCCCGGGGGTCGGGGGGGGGGGACAGGACTCAGGATTTCGGGAGAGGGGAACACACGAGTGTCCGGGGGGATCCAGGGGGGACACGGATGTGCCGGGGGGTCTCAGGTTTGGGGGGGCTCCCGGGTGTCCGGGGAAGGGGGGCACAGGCACCCTGAGGGTCCCTATGGGGCGGAGCGGCCTCCGTGGGGCCCAAGGAGGGGGCGGGGACCCCCCCCCCCCCCGCCCGCAGGAATGTGTCACCTCGCGGGGACACTTTGTCGCCTCCGCGATGACAAAGTGGGCGCCGTGTTCGGGGACAGCTGCCAGACCCCCCCCCAAACACCCCCCCGGGCCCCCCGACCCACGGCGGCCCCGCGGCGCCGCGAGAGGGGGGCGAGATAACGGGGGGGCCCCCCCGTGTCCCGATATAGCGCGGACAGGGACGGGCTGTCACCACCCCCCGGTGCCGGGACATTGGACAGGGACCCCCCGGCCCTGCCCCATAGAGGGACCCCCCCGTCCTGCCCCACAGAGGGACCCCCCCCGTCCTGCCCCATAGAGGGACCCCCCCCGGTCCTGCCCCACAGAGGGACCCCCCTGGACCTGCCCCATAGAGGGACCCCCCCGTCCTGCCCCATAGAGGGACCCCTCTGTCCCTGCCCCACAGAGGGACCCCCCCGGTCCTGCCCCATAGAGGGACCCCCCCGTCCTGCCCCACAGAGAGACCCCCCCCCGGTCCTGCCCCATAGAGGGACCCCTCTGTCCCTGCCCCATAGAGGGACCCCCCTGGCCCTGCCCCACAGAGGGACCCCCCCCGTCCTGCCCCACAGAGGGACCCCCCCCCGGTCCTGCCCCATAGAGGGACCCCCCCGGCCTGCCCCATAGAGGGACCCCCCTCGTCCTGCCCCATAGAGGGACCCCCCCGGTTCTGCCCCACAGAGGGACCCCCCTGGTCCTGCCCCACAGAGGGACCCCCTCTGTCCCTGCCCCACAGAGGGACCCCCTCTGTCCCTGCCCCACAGAGGGACCCCCCCCGGTCCTGCCCCATAGAGGGACCCCTCTGTCCCTGCCCCACAGAGGGACCCCTCTGTCCCTGTCCCACAGACACCCCCCAAACAGGGACCTCCCGCCCCACAGACACCCCTCAAAAGAGGATCCCCCCGTCCCTGCCCACAGACACCTGTGAATAAGGGACCCCTCTGTCCCTGCCCCACAGACACCCCTCAAACGGGTACCGCTATTCTCGTCCCCAAACGGGGACCCCCCGTCCCCGCCCCACAGACACCTCCCAAAAGAGGACCCCCGTCCCTGCCCCACAGACACCCCACAAACGGGGACCCCCCCGTCCCACAGACAGTCCCCAAGTGAGGACCCCCCGTCCCTGCCCCACAGACACCCCTCAAATGGGGATCGCTGTCCCCGCCCCACAGACACCCCATAAAAGAGGATCCCCCGTTCCTGCCCCACAGACACCCCTCAAAATCAGGACCGCTGTCCCTGCCCCACAGACATCCCCCCAAATGGGGACCTCCCGCCCCACAGACACCCCCCAAAAGAGAACCTCCCGTCCCTGCCCCACAGACACCCGCGAATAAGGGACCCCTCTATCCCTGCCCCACAGACACCTCCCAAATGGGGACCCTCCCTTCCTGCCCCACAGACACTGCCCAAAAGGGGACCACCCCCGCCCCTGCCCCACAGACACCCGCGAATAAGGGACCCCTCTGTCCCTGCCCCACAGACACCCCCCAAACAGGGACCCCCCGTCCCTGCCCCATAGACACCCCTCAAATGGGGACCTCCCGCCCCACAGACACCCCACAAACGGGACCCCCCCGTTCCTGCCCCACAGACACCCCTCAAATCAGGACCGCTGTCCCTGCCCCACAGACACCCCCCAAAACGGGGACCCCCATCCCCGCCCCACAGACACCCCCCTGGATCCCCCCCCAGGGGCCCCCAGATCGCGCTGTGGGGTGAATGTGGGGGTCTGGACCCCTCGGTCTCACACTGATGCCGTGGGGGTGGGGAAAGGGGGGGGGGGAAGGGGGGGCTGGTCCCTCCCCCTCCCTTATCAGCCCCCTCCCCACCCCGGAACGCCCCGCCCCGCTCCGCCCTATAAAGGTTGAGGGGCCGCGGGGCCGCCAAAGGTGCTGCTGTGGGGCAGAGAGAGACGGTGGGGGGCACGGGGGGTTCGGGGGGGGGTATAGGGTGGATTAGGGGGTGCAGAGGGGGGCTCTGGGGGCACAGGGGGGCTCTGGGGGCACAGGGGGGCTATGGGGGCACAGGGCGGCTATGGGGGTACAGGGTGGATTATGGGGATACAGGGGGGCTATGGGGTGCACAGGGGGGTTATGGGGTGCACAGGGGGGCTGCGGGATGCACAGGGGGGCTATGGGGGTACAGGGGGGTTATGGGGGTACAGGGTGGACTATGGGGGTACAGGGGGGCTATGGGGTACACAAGGGGGCTGCGGGGTGCACAGGGGGGCTATGGGGGTATAGGGTGGACTATGGGGATACAGGGGGCTATGGGGTGCACAGGGGGGCTATGGGGGTACAGGGGGGCTATGGGGGGCACAGGGGGGCTATGGGGTACAGGGTGGACTATGGGGTGTATAGGGCAGTTATGGGGTGCACGGAGGGCTATGGGGGTACAGAGTGGACTATGGGGTGCACAGGGTGCTATGGGGTGCACAGGGGGGCTATGGGGGTACAGGGTGGACTATGGGGTGCACGGGTGCTATGGGGTGCGCGGGGGGGCTATGGGGGTACAGGGTGGATTAGGGGTGCACAGGGGGACTATGGGGGTACAAGGTGGATTATGGGGTGCACAGGGTAGACTATGGGGTGCACAGGGGGGCTATGGGGGTACAGGGGGGTTATGGGGGTACAGGGTGGACTATGGGGTGCACAGGGTGCTATGGGGTGCACAGGGGGGCTATGGGGGTACAGGGTGGATTAGGGGGTGCACAGGGTGCTGTGGGGGTATAGGGTGGATTATGGGGTGCACAGGGTGCTATGGGGTGCACGGGGGGGCTACGGGGGTACAGGGCGGACTATGGGGTGCACAGGGAGGACTATGGGGTGCACAAGGGGGCTATGGGGTGCACAGGGGGGTTATGGGGGTACAGGGTGGATTATGGGTGCACAGGGGGGCTATAGGGGGCGCAGGGCATCTATGGGGCACCCAGGGAGTCCGTGGGCTCCTCAGTGTTTCTCTGGGGCACAGGGGGTCTGGGGGGCACACGGGAAGGCTGTGGGGTCTCTGGGGCACCCGGGGGGTCTCTGGGGTCCGTGGGAAGGTTCATGGGGGTCTCTGGGGCACCCAGGGGGGTCTCTGGGGTCCGTGAGAAGGTTATGGGGGTCTGTGGGGTGCACAGGGGGTCTCTGGGGTCCGTGGGAAGGTTAATAGGGGTCTGGGGGGTGCACAGGGGGTCTCTGGGGTCCGTGGGAAGGTTATGGGGGTCTCTGGGGCACCCAGGAGGGTCTCTGGGGTCCCGTGGGAAGGTTATGGGGTCTGTGGGGTGCACAGGGGGTCTCTGGGGTCCGTGGAAGGTTATGGGGGTCTGTGGGGCGCACAGGGGGTCTCTGGGGTCCGTGGGAAGGTTACGGGGGTCTGTGGGGTGCACAGGGGGTCTCTGGGGTCCGTGGGAAGGTTATGGGGGTCTGGGGGGTGCACAGGGGGTCTCTGGGGTCCGTGGGCAGGTTATGGGGGTCTGGGGGGTGCACAGGGATCTGTGGGGCAGAGGGGGCCTGTGGGGTACAAGCCCTCACCCTCCCCGTGCCCCCCCCAGATCCCTCCGTCCAACCCACCGGACCTACAGAGTGCAGGTAAGGGCGGGGCCGGGGGGGGCCCGGGTGGGACGGGGGGGGTCGCCGGGGGGGTCTGGGGGGGTCCCCCGAGGGGTTTCGGTGGGTCCGTGGGGCTGTGGTTGGGGGTCTGGCCCCCTCCACCCCCA